>NC_066344.1:303030-606060 GCF_024516045.1 Bombus affinis | reverse complement strand
ATGTTTGATTTTGGTATTCTGTATTTTACAAAGTGATTTATTTGTATGCAAGAAATGAAACTATTGATTTTTTAATTATAGGAAAATGAGAGATTAGTTTATCGTATCCAACGTGTTAGAAAACTTCTTAAACGTACAAGAAAGGAAAAGAAGTTAGTTTAATTTCTAGGTTATATATTGAATATTACAAATATATTTATTATTTATTTTTAAAATAATAACTAATATACCTGTTTTGTATCTCATTATATACCGTTAGCATGATTTGTTAAAATATTTCTTTTATATTTTAGATTTTTAATTGATCGTTTGGATCAACATGGTGACCGTTGGCGAGAAGCACCTATGGGAGTACTTGAAGAAAACAATGTATTTCAAGTAACACCTAAGCCAGAGAAAGGCCCAAAAGCCACTGCTCATAATTCTAAAGAAGAGAAAACTAAGAAAGGAACAAAACGGAAAGGTGCAAAAACAGATCCCAATGCTCCAAAAAGACCAGCAAACCCATTCTTTCAGTTCTGTCAAGAACAAAGACCCCGTGTTATGGAACGCTTAGCCGGAGAACCAGAACCAAGCAAACAAGAACTCACTAGACAACTTGCAACTACTTGGAAATCTCTCAGTTCAGAAGATAAAAAGGTTTGTACTAACAAAGAAGTCGTGTGCATCTTTCTAATATTTGAATTAAGATATTTATCGTACATGTCTTTTTTAGGTATATTACGACATGTATGAACGATCCAAAGAAAAATACGTTGCTGAAATGCAAATTTATAACAAAAAATCGGAAGACACGCCAAATCATATGTCTTTAAATATAACATAGTATTTGTGTATTTAAGATAATGATATTTATAAATACGTAATTTATAATCATATATTTGCACATATGTCAATATTTATGTATAGAAAGTCAAAGCAAAATTTTATAAATAAAATGAACAAAAATTATTTAGGAAGAACATTGTACATTAATTAAAAAAAGCATGTAACCATCACTGATTTCTTTGTAACAATGATAAATTTATGCCTTAAAATTATCCTTCTCCCTTCTAAGGAATGCCATAGTTTGTATTGGATCTTTTTGTTCAGTGTGGTCCATAACAGATTGTTCGTGAACTCGCATAAATGGATTTGTGAATTTCTCTTCCTGAATAGTGCTTGGCACAGTAGGATTATTCTTTTCACGTTGTATACGAACCCATTCTATCTTTTGGCGAATTGCTTCATTTTCTGGCTCCACGTGTTTTCCAAATTTTAAATTATTTCCTGTGTACTCATGGCCACAATATACTTTCTATAAAATATCCAAAATATATCCTTCTTACTTTAATCAGTGATTATTTCAAATGGAGATCTAAATATAATTATATACTTACAGTTTCATTAGGTAACGATCCCAAAATTTCTATAAGTGCTTTGTACATTTGTTCTGCAGTACCTTCAAAGAATCTACCACAGCCACCAGCAAAAAGTGTATCACCTGCAGATTAATATTTATTATCTTTTGATTAACTTATAAACAACTAAGTACGTAATTTATATTTGTACCTGTAAATACTGCTGGTGATTCTTGATCTCCTGTAATGTAATAACAGATATGTCCGCTAGTGTGACATGGTGTTGCTAGGCATCGAACTTGTAATTTTCCAATGTTGAAAGTATCATTGTGTTTTACTTTACATGTTAGTGCCTCTATTCTATCATCTCCACCATATACCTGAAGGTTATTAAATTTTTTACACAAATTTGCATTTCCTCCAGCATGATCCCAGTGGTGATGAGTGGTTAAAACTTTTGTTAAACACACGTTATTTTGTTGAACTGCACACGCAACACTGTCAGGATCAACAGGATCAACAATTGCAGCTTCCTGCGACGCTTCATCGATAATCTTATAAAATTACAAAACTTAATGTTAAATAAATTTCATAATAAATTATCATCAGCATCATTATTATGAAATAATAATAATTTGTAATTTTAAATAGAAATAGCAAATGAAAACTTAATAATCAAAAGAGGAAAAAGTAAAAAAATACCCACTAGATACATGTAATTATCTTGGAGTGCAGGTAATATTTGAACCTTCATGTTGTCTTGATTTATTATTATAGAATTACAATGTCTTGCATAAAAACCATTGGTTGAAATACTTTTGGCTAAAAAAAATGAAAGCGCTTGTATTTAATATTGAAATTTAATGTATACAATAAAATGTATGTGCACTCTATTGAGACTGTATAGTCTGTTATCATATAAAAGTGAAAACATCATTTTCTTTCTTATCTTTCCCACATGTGCAATATCATTGATATATACCTTGGATCAAACAACAATCTGCAAAATCTATATTTAGACCTCTGAATTAAATTGATATACAACGTAATGTTTAAAATTTAATAGCATATGTAGAATAATATTTATATAAGTATATATATATATATATATTGTAAAATGATATTTGTAAAACAGTTGTATATTAAAGTAAACAGTAATTTTAATATTTGAACATTATATGTATTCAAATACTTACAAATATGGAAATTTATTTATCTTTAACTACTTTATGATTATATCTTGGATAAAAAATTTTCATATTAAATGAAAATCTAATTTTATATTAAAACACAATATTTATAAAAGTAATATTTTTCTAAAGTAAAAATATTGATAAAGATCGTACAAATTCTATAATCTGAAGTATAAAAATAATAAAATAAAGATATCTACAAGTTTCTTTGAAAATATAATAAGAAAAAGGAGTACCCCTAAAATACAAAGATGTTAATGTGTTTTCGAGCCAAGAGGGACAAGCACGATACATTGCATTAAACATGGCTTATTATATTTAATATCGAGACTAAATCACGTTTTTTTTGTGCATTAGATTACTTAATATCACACACTAACAATATGTGCAACGTTACTTGCCTGATCCCTACGTAGTACTACTAAAAAAACAACTGGACTCAGCTGATCGGTACGATGTAATTCTGGTAGAAACTGTTATGTTAGGTTACATACAGCATTGTATGAACCATCGTCGACACATGAATGTGTACATTTTATATTATAGCATAATTTAACTAAACAGCACTTGTTATTTACTAGTAGAATACAAAGCAATCTTTTTTGCTATTGTCATATGTAAATATCTTCTTAATTTATTTACTATGTCTGCGAGCAGTTCGAAAGAAATAACTGTAGACAATGAAAATCAAGGTCAGAATGAAATAATAACTATAGATGGTGAAGATCAAGGTTTGTTATTGTTTTATGATATTAAAGACATGATATGATATTTTTTCAAAAATAAATAAATTTGGAATGTTACGCTTCATGATCGTTATTATTATTATTCATATCAATGTATTTATATATGGTTCTTTGTTATGTTCACATTTTAGGTTTCTAAGATTATTTGTTATAATTATTCTTTTTTTAGACAATGAAAAAGACGAAATTACAGCTATTGACTTTGAATTGAAACAGATCGAATATGAAATGCAAAAGCTTGAAGATCGTAAACAGATTTTAATTCAACGTAAGGAAAAGCTGAAGGATGATGCACTTTTGAAAAGAAGTCTCTCTGTATCAAAGAAGGATTGGACAAAAGAAGATTTTAGTTGGTCCAAAGATCTGAGAAAAGCTTTAAAGGATGTTTTTAAAATAGATAAATTAAGAGAATTACAACTACCAACTATGAATGCAATTATGTCGAATGTAGATGTTATTTTAATTATGCCCACAGGTGGTGGTAAAAGTTTGTGTTATCAGTTACCTGCTGTTATTAGTAAAGGTATTACAATAGTAGTATCACCATTAATATCGCTTATGGAAGATCAGTTACATGGATTACAAAAACATAATGTAAAAGCTAGAATGTTAAGTGCCAAAGGTAGTAAAGAAAATGTAAAAGTCATAATGAATGCACTGGTGGATAAGAAATCTGATCTTAAATTAATTTATGTTACACCAGAGTACATGGCAAAATCTAATCGCTTTATGAACAAATTGCAAAAAGCCTTTGAAATGAAACGTTTAGATTGTTTTGCAATAGATGAAGTGCATTGTTGCAGTCAGTGGGGTCATGATTTTAGGCCTGATTATAAATTTTTAGGAATCCTAAAGTCTATGTTTCCAGGTGTGCCAGTATTAGGTCTAACAGCCACTGCACCAGCTAAAATTATTGTGGATATTCAGAAGATGTTAGATATTCAAGGTTGTCTAGTTTTAAGAGCTACTTTTAATAGATCAAATTTATTTTACGAAGTTCGACGAAAACCAACAGATAAAGAGACATGCTTAGCTATGATAGAAAATTTATTAAAAAATAGATTTAAGGATAAATCTGGCATAATTTATACAACTACTATCAAAGATGCAGAACAATTGACAACTGATTTAAGAGCATTGGGCTTGAAAGTTGGATGTTATCATGCAATGTTAGAGGCAGACTATAGATCAGAAGTATATTCTAAATGGATATCAGGAAAATACCAAGCTATAGTTGCCACTATCGCGTTTGGATTAGGTATAGATAAACCAGATGTAAGATTTGTTATTCATCACTGCATTTCAAAATCAATGGAGAACTTTTATCAAGAAAGTGGACGTGCTGGTAGAGATGGAAAAAAGGCTGTGTCCATAGTATTATATAGATTACTAGATGTATTTAAATTAAGCACAATGGTGTTTCAAGATAAAGTTGGTTTACAAAATTTGTACAAAATGCTAGAATATTGTTTAGATCAAACATCATGTAGACGTAGTTTGATCGCAGTACACTTTGAAGAATCTTGGACTAGAAGTGATTGTGCGGAAATGTGTGATCATTGTCGGAAACCTAAAGAGAGTAAACAAGTGAATATAGCTCCTTATTGTAGACATTTATATCAATTCATGACCAGAGCAGTACAAAATGAAACCAGATTGACTGCCTTAAAGCTTATAGATGCCTGGTATGGTAAAGGTGCCACAACATTAAGAGTATCCTCTGTACCAATACCGAAATTCACAAGAGAATCAGGAGAAGCTATAATAGGACATTTACTCGGAAACGGTTATTTACAAGAAGATTTTCATTTCTCTGCATATTCTACAATTTCCTATTTAAAACGTGGACCCAAAGCAGCATTAGCACTGGACGATACTCACGAAATACTTTTTAATTATGAATTGCACTAATCTATATATATTATGATCTGTGATATAGTAATAAGTTTTTCATTATCAAAAAGACACATGCCATAAAGTAAACAGAACACCATTTGTAACTTTTAAATGTTCCTAATCATCAACAATATATTTTATGTATATCAAAGAAAGTTCTTAAAAAATAATAAAAACGATTTTTGATATAAATATACTATTTCATTTCTAAATAGTTTTAGGTAATTTAAGACATATATTTTTACGAAATTATTTAGCTTATATTTTAAATATACTTGAAATAATCGTTGGTAAGTTAGAAACGAAGGTCGCTCATAAAAATATTTTTTTAAATGAAATTACAAATACAAGACACGAGTTCTTTTTACGAAATCGAGAGCAAATAATTCAAACTTAATAAAAGGAGAAAAATCAATAAAAACCATATGTACAACGCTAGACAACGTTATGTCGGTAGCTCGGATAGTAAGGCAACCACCAGGTTCACGATCAGATGGAAATATTGATCCTGGATAAGGGGCATCTGTATTCTGTCTGTTGGCAAACACGTTTTACTAAAGTACTAAGCAGCGGGTTGATATTAGATTTGTAATTCATTTATCGTTAGAAATCCAACAATGAAATAAATAAGGAACGCCGCGTAACAGTGATCTATTACGAGTGATCGTAACGGGCGCTCCGCATTTGAGAAAATACTTGGGGTTTTCATTCAAAATTCGATTATATATGTCTACAACGAATAGTGACGTGCCGATGATACATCTTTCATTCATGAATCCATTCAAGTGAAAGTTAAGTCGATTAACTTTTTTTCAAGAATTTTAAACGAAGGAATGTTAGAAAATGGAATCTTGACGATCTCTGATATTTTGACAAAGAATTTTAACAACATATTATCTTCGTAGTATAAGGATAATAAAGAACAGGTAAAGACGAGAGACTTAAGTGATTGAGATGCATGCTTCTCCATATGTGTGCACATTTTATCGGTTCTATGTATATATCAAAGCTAATTGGTGTGATAACATGCATGCATGCTTAAATAAGCCTACGGCAACAGGAAACATTACAGGAAAAGAAATCAGTTCATTATAGCATTTCGATGCAGGTCTATTCGCGCGCTTCTGCGCGACGAAGTTTCACCACTGCAGTTCTGATGCTCTCTAGAAACATCAAGTATTCCATAGATATTGTCTAAGAATTGTCAGAAAAAAGAAATAGTGAAATTGGAACTGTTAACTTAATACTGTGTTCTCCAGTGTCAAGAGTCAGATTGTATTCGTACGGATTCGTTATAATTGCACATAATACTTTGTAATCACTTTAACGATCGTCATTCGGGTATCGTTATAACCCCGCGACGATTTAATATTGTCTAAAGGCCATTTTAATTACACAAACGCAAAAATCCTCGCACCGCTCTCTAATAAAATTTACTAGATGACTTATATGTACCGATCTGCCTTAAAGGAAGATGCCTCTGCCAAATATTCTGAAAAAGGCAAGCAGTTATATTTTAGGCGATTGTAATCAGGACAATCGTCGTACTATGTACCAGGATGGCGAAGCATTATTTTGCAAGAATAACGTATGCGTTCACCCACCAACTTTAATGAGACAGAATTCCGATGTGGTACATCATCCCGGTTATATGGCCATAACCTGTAGGTTTAATAAAAATTCTAATGTACCAACTCTACATCTCAGTTGGATCCCGAATAGTACACTCCGTAAACATCCCACTACGTTAGAGAATTTAAACGTGAAGAAGCCGGACTGCGCTACTCATCGAGATACCGACATAAGCTCTCATCATTCCCAAATATCAGAGGAAAGTTGTGACTTAAAATGTGAATACGAAAATGCTGAAAAGGTTGACGTTTGTTTAGAAGTAAAGGAACCTATTAATTGCGGAGATTGTGAACGCGTTTGTTCTGGTGGTTTCCCACGAAGTGCACGTCTCGAAGGTGACGATACGAAAAACGATGACGGAGAAAGCATATGTGATCATCAAACTCTGCTTACGTCAGAAGTTAAAGAGACTCCAAATGTCAATATCAATCGGGAAACAAACTATCATCGGTCTGACAGTTTATCGTCTACTATACATGAAGAAAGTGATCACAGCATCGGTTTGAATCAATTACGTTCTCAATCTCTGAATTTGAAACATGACGAGAATCAACAGTGTAAAGATAAAAAAGTTTCTGAATCGCATGAAAATGATGGAATAAGTATCGACGAAGAAATGAGATATCCTTATTGTGATGATACTAGCCTGAAAAGCCGTAGCATGTCATTAACCTCTACATGTAGCTTATCGGTTGGTGTATCTTCAGAAGGTACTTAGTTTATTAGTTTGATTATTTTTTTTATTAAACTGTAGTTGTTGTTAACGTGTAAAATTTGTTTCTTCGTAGCTGAAGAAATCCCATCATGGATGAGATCACCTGAACTTTTAGCTTTACAGCATAACCTCACATTCCCTGAAAGTGCAACAGCTTCACCAGTGACATTACGTAGAGCACATAGATGTAGAAGGTTTTCAGTGGATCTCAGCGAAATGAGATCCCTAAGATTGTTTTTTGCTGATCCAGCTTGTACTTCTGGTCAATTAGTAGTTGCAAGTAGAGAGAGCCAATATAAAATTCTACATTTCCATCATGGTGGGTTAGACAGACTGGCAGCTACTTTACATCAATGGCACCAATTACTTTATCCACGCTTAGATACAGACGCTGAGGAGACACTTCCATATAGGTAGAATCTAATTAATGAAAACACAGTTAATGTTTTACTAAATACTCACAATTTTTCTATAATTCAGGCATTTCATGGTATGTCGGCCTGAGGTAAGTCGTGATGAACTACACCCAGAGGAGGGACAAGTACCGATGATTACATCGCTAGCTTGGAAGGATTTATTAAACGAGAGAGGTCAGGTAGAGGATGATCTTGCCCTTCGTAAAGGAATATTTTTTGGTGGACTAGAACCTGCATTAAGGAAAATTGTGTGGCCCTTCCTTCTTCATTGTTATTCATATCAAAGTACCTATGAAGATAGAGAACATATTGATGCCATTCGTAGACAGGAGTATGAGGAAATACAAAAACGTAGACTGAGTATGGGCCCAGAACAAGCAGACTATTTCTGGAGAAATGTGGTGTGTATTGTAGAAAAAGATGTTGTTCGTACTGACAGAGGAAATCCTTATTATGCTGGAGAGGATAATCCAAACATTGAAATAATGAAGTATGTTTGTATAACAATAATCATTTAATTTTTCAATTTATACTTTATATATATTTTATACTTTTTCTGCTAATTTTCAAATATATATTGTTACTATTAACACTATCGTATTTTACTTTTTACAGAAATATTCTGTTAAATTATGCAGTTTATAATGCCCGATTAGGATATACTCAAGGTATGTCTGATTTATTGGCTCCTTTATTAGCTGAACTTAATTCCGAAATCGAAGCATTTTGGTGCTTTGCTGGCTTAATGCAAAGATCTGTGGCTGTGTGTACGCCTACTGATGTAGATATGGACAGAAATTTATGTTACTTAAGGGAATTAGTTAGAATAATGGTACCAGACTTTTATGCACATCTACAAAAACATACGGATGCCCTGGAGCTTCTATTTTGTCATAGATGGATACTCTTGTAAATACAAATTTTATAATTATAATTTATAATTATAAAAAATTTATAATTGTATACAGATTCATTTCTAATAATATATATTTTACAGATGTTTAAAACGTGAATTTCCTACCGAAGTAGCGTTAATAATGTGGGAAGCTTGTTGGGTAAATTATTTAACCGACCATTTTCATCTATTTCTTTGTCTTGCTATAATGTGTGTTTATGCAGATGATGTAATAGCTCAAGACCTGAGAACAGACGAGATGCTATTGCATTTTAGTTCTTTAGCTATGTATATGGATGGAAATCTCATATTGAGAAAGGCAAGAGGCCTACTTCATCATTTTCGTCAACTTGTACGTTTACCATGCACATTAGCAGGGCTTTGCCGACAATGCGGCCCCGGAATGTGGGATAGCACACATGATCCCGTTATAGAATGCGTAGATCATAATGATGCACCCTGTCCATACTTGAACAATTATGAATAACGACCTAACTTAATGAAAGTGAGAAAAGTATCCTATTGTTAAAGCTTTCAAATTATTCTTACGTTAACTAATCAAATTAAATGCTGCTCCGATATAACATAAATAAGTTATATAAATCGCAGTTGATTAAATGTTGTAAGTAATAACAGATGTTAATGAAAGTATAATATTTGACTCACTGTTTGTACGATTACGTAATATCATGAACGGAAAGGACATATATTTATATTATCACGAATCTTATTTGCGTAACTTCATAACTTATAAATGCTAATTCAAAAATACGTGGCAAATTAAGTTCGGTAATCAATAAGAAATGAAAGACATATCTTAAAATTTAACATTCAACTGATTCCAATTTAAAGAAATTACAAAAGGTTTTAATGATGATGTATCTACAACTTCTGTAAAACAAAAAAGTATTCTATACTAAATAATTAGGTAGGATTTCAACGATTATGACGAGTTTTAACCGAAAACCTGTAGTACAATTAAAGACTGATGACCAAAGAAGAATGGAGTAGCATAAGCATTTTGGCTTTGAAACCTCCAGACAAAAAGAAGCTTTTTCACTGCACAAACATTATGCTATTTATTTAACACAATTGAAAATGTGCCATCGTTCAGCTTTCAAATACAAATTTCACGAGTTGTGATCTGAAAATAAAAATCGTATCCGATATCAACAAAAAGAAAATCAAACGTAATTCGATGTAAGTATCGCGTAAAAATTTATTATAAGTCCGTTTAAATTTCTTGCGGTCAATTAATGATACACGTGTTCACTTTGGGGTATTCATTTATGCGATGTTTTTAGTATCTTTCTATGAAACAAATTTCTATTTATTGTATATTCATTATAAATAATCTATTATCTTTTAATATATAGTACCTTAAATTTTTTTACATTCAACATTTTATAGTAAGCCTGTAACGATGATTTATACATAGATGATATGTATAAACGTCTTTTACTCATCGATTTTTTTTACCTTATTTTGGTAACCCAAAGTGTTTTTACTAGTCTATTTGCTCACAAAAGTATAAAATCGAAGAAATAATTCGTTCTATATTTCAAATTCTTTGATCTTTTTTTGTATAAAATAAATATTCTCCATTGAATAAATGTATACAGAGACAATGATTTGTATGATATCTTACAACTTAAGGAAATAAACTTTAATAATGATAATCGACAGAGTTGTAAAGATTTCATACAAATAAAATAATGCTTTTATTGTGCCACCTTATGTTGTTAGACTATTACAGAGAAATCTATTCGTGTTAAAATTTCTTCTGCTAAGTATAATATATAAGTAATGTATGAATAAATAGAAATATGTATATACAGAATATATTAAAATATAATAGAATATATTATGTATGTACAGATTATATATATATATACATATGTAATGAATATATTCACGAATAACATTAATTAGTCTATTTGCTATTCGTGAATAACGAATAAATCGAATTTATTCGTGACCTCTTTCTTCGTTAGTCAAAATATACTTTCGCCGAACTGATTGCTGTAACTTTGCTGTTACCTTCGCCCGGCACTTCTATAAACATTTTAGTGAAAAACTTTTTCTATAATACATGATTAATGCCGTTTGAATATTAAAATGTTCAAAATCAATTAGAAAACGTGTAAACAAGAAATTCACCCTATGAAAATTAATATTGCTTCGGCAGAGATAGTAACATTGAGTAACTCAACTCGGTGAAATCAATGATATCAAATTTACTTTATTATAGTTTTAGTAATATTAGTCATTAGTATTAAAGGATGATTTTAAATATGCCCGTTTATTTTCTTTCAAATTAAAAATATATGTAATATAATAGATTAATTATCTATATATCGTATATCTTAATAGTATACAATTTTGTAATGAATCTCTTTAATTGCGATTTAATCTTAGTCAGAAAATGCTTAAAATTTGTTACAAATATAAGTATTGTGTGAAAATTATAAATACTTCTATTGATATTTTTTCGATGGTGAACATCGCGTCCTTACCTTTGCTGCCAATGAAAAATTTTGAATGTTCCAAATTTGAACGTGAATTTGGAGGCATCCCCAACCTATCCAACGTATAAAAAAAACGTAGTAAGCCTTCATATATGCTCTAGGCGCCCATCCGCTAATGATATTAAATCATGTCTTTTTTGACTGGCTTCAAGCTCTGTTTGAAACATTTTTTGCATGAAGCCATGAAGTAAGGTTTTCACTCTATATATATAAAAGTAAATCAATGTAAATTTATATAATCAGTTCTTTATTTTTTTGTTTATTTTTAGAAAATATATGTGTACACATTTTATATATTTACATACTATATTTGTATAAGTACACGGTATGAGAGGCATATTGCGAATACTTTGTTGGCAATTATATACCATATACATATAAAAATATGTTCTGTGATATACAAATCAAATTTATACAATCAATAACAATCATTTAATCTGCCTAATATTTTCTATGCACATAAAAAATAAAGTATGCTAGAAAATTTTTAAAATAAATTCTTTCTTGATGTATCATACAGGCCTTCAATAGTTTTGCACATACATTTATTTATTGTACAAGTCTACAGATTAAAATATACCTTCATACCGTTGAAATAGTGGACAAAATATTATTAGTTGGCCACCAAATATCACTTAGTTGAAAGACATTTATGTACAGTAAAAACTGTATTAAGAGTGGCATATCCTCTATTGAATAAAAATATACAAAAGATATTATATAAAAGTTTACAACATAAATTAAATGTATTCATTCGGCTTGTACGAGATTAATCCTGACTTGTGCCAGTGTATTGTCAGTTTACTATGACACATTGTGTCATAATGTATTCTTATTATCATAATTAGTATTATTATCACTATTAATACCATATTTTCTCTTATACGATGGAGAAGATAATATTCTAATAATGATGCCAAAGTGTGAAAAGTTGTATGAAGGTGTCTTATTATCAAGAACAATTGCTCAGTTGTTCTACCTTCTACGATTATTCTATAACACATTTTAAATAATAAATATTTACTAATATTTTAAAGGTACTTTTTCTTCTCATTGGTAACTTATTATTTGAATTATTGTTAAAAGCTTCGTGTATTTTAAGAATGATTTTAACGTAAACATTAAAATCACTAGTATCACAATTTTCCTTTTACACGTAGTAAATGACCAATTTCAAATCCAATGATATCATTTTAGATATGCTCTAGATTTCGCAGATCTAAAAGACAAAACAATTCAAGTATGCACCATTATTTAACCCCTTCCTCTTTTTTAAATCCTCGATTTAGTATTTCATAAGATTTTTATCCTAAAGGTACGCTTATAGAATAGAAATGAATTTGTATAAAATTGACGGATACTAAAATCATGCAAGCAATGGCCCAAATTATAACAAAAATTAGCCAACAATTACTGGAAAATGGGCTTGCAAATTTATTGACGACACCAAGACCTATAAGTCTATTTGTTTTTTGTCTGGCATAATATACTAAAAATGTTGGAATCAAATATTGAATTCCTGCTCCGGCATATGATCCCGTAATTCCCACTAATATCGATAAGTCTTTGATACTCATAGCAATCATATACGGAGGCAGTATTGCCAATATTGGGAAGACAATTTTACGAAGACACAAATGTGATGTGTCATCGCTGAGGAACAATGATTGTAGATTATTCCTAAGGGTGATGGCTATGATAGGAAAGCTTGTACTTAAAGTAAATACTGGAAAAAGCGACAAAAAATATTCTATAAGAATAATAAAAATATTGTTACTTTTGGAACAATCTCCAGATCCGCGGGGGCTAAAATCTAAGGTGTAAAGATCGTCCAAATGTTCGAAAGCGAATGCCCCAGTTAGTGCCAGTAAGAGATAAAAAGATGCTATTAATAAATAGTCCAATGCCAAAGATCGGGTCAAAGTAGACTTATTTGCGATTGGAGCGATCAATGCAGGTAAAGAATGGTGACACATAAATGAATAAATGCAAGCACCAAATAAGCTAGGTATACCTGAAATACGCATATGCAACAAATTTATTTAGTTAAATACTAAAAATATATACATATTTTTATAGTTATGTGGATAAACTTACCCATGATATTTGCAGCTGGAGGATCTCCTTGCGCACCATGAATGATTAAATTTTTTAAAGCATATACAATCATGATAGTGAATGCAAGCCATCGCATTCCTGAAGTTAAGAGTTGAAGATATTTAGTCTTTTGAATATTAAAGAATACAAAAGGACCCAGCAATAATATAAATGTAGTCTGAAAATGATACTTATTATCACTGTATGAGAAAACAATAATTGTTGAGGTATATACCAGCAACTCTGTTTATACATACAAGGAATATTCTATATGCATCTGCCCGATCCAGAGCAAATTCTTCCCAACATGGTTCAGTATCTGGTATTGTAGAATTGCATGTAAAATTTGCCGGTTGATAAGTACAAACAACATCAGCTAAGGTTTTTGCTACAGCTGCACCATATATACTTAAATCTCCATAAAGATATATAGCAAAACATAAATAGAATAATGTTGTACCAAATTTATTAAAAAAAATTGATGCCATTTGCCCCATTTCTATTTTATCACGTATTACATAATATCGGTATGTCATGTCTGCACAATCAGGACTACTTGAAAATGGTGTAACAAGAGGTGTATCTTCAGAATCTGAATTTGAAGGACCGGATTCACCTAATGTTTGAAGTACCTAGAATTAAAACATAACATAAAATAGCACATATTTTAAGTAAAAATGATCTCAAATGGCTAACAGAGCAGGATATATAGCCTATTTTATACAAAAAATATAATGCTATTGAAAAGAAAAATCATCATAGACAGCACAACATAGGAAAAGTCTAAAAACCTCAGACTCTGACTCGTTGATAGATGAATCTTGAGAAAGACATACACGTTTTCGATGTTGAATGTGTCGCCATGCTACTATAGCATTGGCAGATGCCATTACCTCGATCACAAATGTAACAGTGATAAAACTGTAAAAACAAAACAATATACATATATATAATTAAGTCTTGAAACTGATTAATTAAAGTATACAGGTTTTATAGATATACCTTATAAATGCTAGTATTAAAATAACACTTAATCCAAGAGCCCATCCTGCCTGACTAAAAACAGCGGGTAATGTTAAAGCTCCTGTTCCAACAATTAAGTTAAAAACGTATATAAGACCAACCTGAAATGCACATTAATAACAAAACTACATATATATAGAAAACAAAAGTCTTAAAGTAGCAACAAGTCATTCATTCAATAACCGAGAAAGGTTTTGTTTACGGCCAAAGGTTATGTGATATCAGAATATGTCAAAATTATAAAATCTATAACACCGATTATAAACTTACCCATGTTGAATATTGATCACTTGAATTTTGCTCGGGCATTTTGATTAAAGTTATAGATTAAGATGAAACAGTTTGCTCGAGCTTACAGGTACCACTGCCATGTATCATTGGCCTAACTATCGCTTTGTACTTTTCCAGTAATGATTCGAGAGCAACTGTACTAAGAACGTAAAAAACGTCAACACAAAGTCTCTATTTTTTTCCTCCTTAATATACTATATACTTTAGTTATCTTATTATTTAAATACAATCTTATCATAAATTTTACTCATTTGTTATTAAAGATTTTAGAATTAAATATTTACCGTGCAAAAGATGCGACAATTAAAATTAAAATTTAAATTCATATCAAATATATGTATCCTTCCTTCCATTTGATAGTATGCGCTGCAGCTGATTTTATGAGTCGAATGCATTGTGCTGCCATCTAATTGCAATTTAAATATGATCACTAACAAAGGCAATGTAAATATTGCTGCTATCATTGCTACACATTAAAATTATATGCGCTTATTATTATCATATATATGTATGTATTATATCTAAATACTTTGCAGTACCTATGCTATGACACTGTTATCTAAGTTAAAATCTTTGTCATTTTGTTCAGTAAATAGAAGACTATCACAATTCGATGATGTAGCGAGTTTATTAAAAATTGATACATAATTATGAGAAGTTACTTAAAAAAAACTTACTTTACAAATAAAATCATTTCTTCATTAGTTGGAGGTTGAGTCGAATATTTCATAAAGCAGTATTATTAAATATATAAATACAATATACTGATAAAATGCCTCTGCTACGAAATTTTAAATAAAATTTGGTGACTCGAATAATGGCATTTTTATAAAAAGAACAGATACCATTTCATTAAAAATAATTTTTATTCGACCGAAAATATAAACCTAATTCTTAGTGTAATATAAACTTTTTACCACAAATCTTACGTTACAATAATGAATAACGCCAAACGGTACAAAAGCTACGTTATATATAAAACTACATGAATTCATGTTAAATGAAATAAGTGATTAATTTCTTTTTTTTCTTTCTAGCTCAGATTAACTACGATGTACTGGATTGGAGATCAAGGACACAATATCCAGTAAAGGGTATTGGATAACTGTAATCTTAAAAACACAAAAGTCAAAGCAATAATGTTTTTAAGAGTTTTATTTTATAATCCCATAAGTCTAAAGTAGTCTTTAAGATGTGTACGTGAATGGTCTTGCACAATACAATGGGAATAAATTATAATACTTTGGCTACGCTTGCGGGGTCGAAACCGTGTCTTTTTTATTCGTTTGAGCGAGCGTTTGTAAGATATTTTTCTGGGTCAGCGGTCTCCCCCATTATTTAAAAAAAAAAAAAAAGAAAGGAAAGAGCCATCTTTTCCCTCAACGATCGGTAACATTAAAAAAAGATTATGATTAATAAGTCGAAGGCCTATCTCCGCTAGGAATGATGAATTCTAGAAAGACTGACACAAACCTCGTTAAATATCGCAGAGTAAAGTAACGGAATGCATTTAATTGGAGGACACCAAATTAAAAGATCTTTCGTGCATTAAGGATAATCACAACGGCTCCATACTGCATCGGAACGATATTCCGAAATAATTTATATAATAGTTTACCTTCAGCTCAAACTCGCGAATATTAAAAATTGGCAAATATATAGCATGTTCGAAAAAAGGAAAGAACATATGATTATTTCGATTGTAGAGTGAAATATCGCGATGACAATAAGAAAGATGTTTTTCATGAGGGTGGTTAGCTAGATGCTACCATAGGGAATATTATCTGAATGTATAATACAAAGGACTCGATAGAATAATAAAGTTTTAAGAACTTCGGAGAGTACACAAAAGACGCAATAGCGTCCAATTAAATGATGAAAAAAATAGAGCAAAATCTTTTAGAACTGTTCCTGCGCTAATTAGCGATTTACTACTTTCATTCTGCATCATTCAATTAGACATTACTATATCTTAAAACTGATCTTCGAATGCCTAAACATCTCTCTTATACTATTGAATCCTCTGAATTATATATCCATATAACAATACCTATGGTCGAGAAACGAGACAGAGGCCGCTCTCGGGATTTGGGGAATGATAATATGCAAGAGATATCAAAGATGTGCTTAGAAGCACTTCCTGTGGACGATGGATGGTCCAGACTCGTCGTATTCTTGTTTGGAAATCCACATTTGCTGGAAGGTAGACAAAGACGCAAGAATAGATCCACCGATCCATACAGAGTATTTCCTCTCAGGTGGTGCGATAATCTTGATTTTCATAGTGGATGGTGCTAGGGCAGTGATTTCCTTTTGCATTCTGTCAGCGATTCCTGGATACATGGTGGTACCTCCAGAAAGGACAGTGTTGGCGTACAGGTCTTTACGGATATCGACATCGCACTTCATGATCGAGTTGTATGTTGTCTCATGAATACCGCATGCTTCCATACCTAGGAAGGATGGCTGGAAGAGAGCCTCAGGACAACGGAATCTTTCGTTACCAATGGTGATTACTTGACCGTCTGGAAGTTCGTAGCTCTTTTCCAAGCTAGAGGATGACGCAGCGGTTGCCATTTCCTGTTCGAAGTCAAGGGCGACGTAACAAAGTTTCTCCTTAATGTCACGAACAATTTCACGTTCGGCTGTGGTGGTGAAGGAGTATCCTCTTTCTGTGAGAATCTTCATGAGGTAGTCGGTCAAATCACGGCCAGCCAAGTCCAAACGGAGAATAGCATGAGGCAAAGCGTATCCTTCGTAGATTGGTACAGTGTGGGAAACACCGTCACCGGAATCTAATACAATACCGGTAGTACGTCCAGAAGCATATAGCGAAAGTACAGCTTGAATAGCGACATACATAGCGGGAGTATTGAACGTTTCAAACATAATCTGCGTCATCTTTTCACGGTTAGCCTTCGGGTTGAGGGGTGCCTCGGTAAGGAGTACTGGATGTTCTTCGGGAGCCACTCGAAGTTCGTTGTAGAACGTGTGATGCCAGATTTTTTCCATGTCATCCCAGTTGGTGACAATACCGTGCTCAATCGGATATTTCAAAGTAAGGATACCTCTTTTTGATTGAGCTTCGTCACCAACATAGGAATCCTTCTGTCCCATGCCAACCATGACACCCTGGTGGCGTGGTCTTCCGACGATAGATGGGAAGACGGCGCGTGGAGCGTCGTCTCCGGCGAAACCGGCCTTGCACATACCGGAGCCATTGTCAACTACGAGTGCAGCAACTTCTTCGTCACACATGTTTGGTTTATTGAGTTATCTGCAAAAATAACAAAGATATTAATTACTTGATTATGATTCCTCTTTTTATTACAGTTTTTCAGTACTTTGCTATAACGTTCGTTAATGTTACTTATTGAATACGAAGTTAAAAGATACTATAAACTTTTAGTTAAGCTATTAAACATATTTTATAATTTCACATCTTATATACATATTCGCTTTTACGATCCATACGAATAAGTACAAATTTTTACGATTCTTAACAGAATTTTCTATTTTACGCATAAATTATTGTTAATTATAATAAAGAAAATCCAGAGTTCAACTAATTCATTATTCATATGGATAGATATTTCAAAATGTAGTTTCTATAGTATTCAAATAAGTTCTAAAAAAACGAAGCTAAATTATTGCTTAATTTCGTTTTAAATACTTGATAAAAATTAAACTACATATAAAGATGTACTATGAAATCATTCACGACATATTATCCTATAATCAGGATAGTAGATTACAAAATAGCATGTGCTGTGAAGCAATATTTTAAATATTTTCAAGATGGCGTTCAGCGACACGTAGCATTATACTATCGCGATAAAAATTAATTATCTCAAATAGAATATTCGATGAGCATAGACGCAAATATATTCTATGTATTTTTCCATATCAAGATAAGTATCATTGAAAAAGTACGTAATCTTGACGAACTTTTTACTGTCCTGTAAACCGCCGTTAACTAGAACCGCACCCTGCCCCGCCCTTCCCCGGCATTAAACGGTCAATATCCGACATGATTTTCAAAGAATAAATCCTTACAGTGCCAAGAACATAAAAAATTGACTAGAAGCTTTACTCAGTTAACTAACAGACATAGGAAAACTATCCTTACTCCAATAAAATACAGTCTTGAGATACTTCGAGCATATTTTACATTCTAAAGATTGACATCTTCTCGTAAAAAGAATTCGGTTTTTTTTTCATTCACATGTAATGCGTCACCGATACTTATAACTACACTATCCTATAGTACAATTAAAAAGATGGAACACAGTACACACAAAATTTGACACAAGCGTATCTTAAGCCTAACACCACCCACTTCTCGATTTGGAAATCCACGCTCGGATGTACGATTTGTCGATCAACTATTCGCCCACGCACTAATCTCTACTTGGTTGCACTGAAGATTCTTAAATTCGTTTGAACTTCGTATCGTAGAATGTTATCTATCACTGAACTTAGGATGTGATGACTTACGTTTTTCGTTTCGTATAAAAAAAGTTATGTACAAGTTAGGGAGCTCGGGATCTTTGGATGTGACACTGCCGCACAACCGACCGATCTAGCACCAAACACAGAGTGTAGCTGACAGCCGGCTTGCAGTGTATTATATGAACAGAGTCGTTGTTCGGGGTCCCCACCACCAAGCAATCGGCCAATAAAGGCAGGACACCCTCAGCCAATCCTGGCTTTCTTTACCATATATGGAAGTGCTCTGCCACGGAGGGGTTTACCCCCTCCACCCCCTATCTGCCCTTCTCCGAACGTTTGAAGTGTGTCTCACCACCCTTCGTGAATGTATCTGCCAAATTGACCGAACCGCACATCTCCGATCTTGCCAATGCTTCCCTTCCTCTCCCCCTCGATACGTAAGTTCTGTTTCGACCATATTCAATGTCACACGATATTTTTATACATCAAAATAATAAATAATTAGTTTCGACATTTCATTTTTTAAATTCAGTTTGGGTATTTCTCACCGACCCTTATTAAATACAAGACCCTCGAGCAAAGGAAACTTTTTAATATTACAATTTACATATCCCAATATTAGTAACTTCATGGTTATTATAAAAAGATACTTTTAAGAATACTTAACATACGCTTAGCTCTTTGGCTCAATTTCGACTGCTTTTATTAGTCTTTATAAAGTACAGTTTGCGTAAATAGATAATTGTTTTCTCTTCGTTAGATAACTATGAGAATGTGTAATATTATACTTAAATACTATTATTTTATACATGCTTTTAGAAATGATTACAATTAACTTCAAAGAGTGATAACTATAAATATTCGAATTAGGGTATCGTACAGAAAATAGGTACGCTATAACAATTTCTTGCACTTAGCATCCTAATTTTCCAACAGATAACAAATTTACGTTGGTATTTCATACTACGAGCAAGCATAATCGCAAGTTAGTGCTGTAACATCCTAACTACAGAGTATGCTATTAATAAACGACCACGTCGCGACCACCTGCCTTACAGTGCGTACACGTCAGGAACCACTTGACAACGACAACCTGTCGGATCGTCCCGGTACATTTTCCCTTTTCAAGATAATGCTAGTAGAAACAAATCCCTCAAAGAAATAGGCGCTATATCGAGAAAAGTCAGAAACGGAGAGAGCAACGCCCTGCCATCATGGCTGCTTATGAACCGGCGTTTGTCCTCGATCTTTTCGCCGTTAAGATTATGACAGATCGCCGTGAAACGCGCTAAATTAATAACAATGTTGAACTTAACAAGCTGAACCGTACAGTACTTACCTTTTAGAATCGAAGGTAACCAACAAAGTACACGATCGTTGATCGGCAAAGAGACACCGCAAGAATACTATCGGCACGACGAAACGAGACTCGAGAGCCGCGAGTTGCGAACACTGTGAGTGAGCAAGATCGTGGCCGGTACCGTGTCGTGTGGACTCGCTCAAAGGTATGGTCGGTATACACGCTGTAAATGTTCCATATTACCTAACATATTTCCTATTTGTTTCCTCTTATTTTTTAAATTTATGCATAATATAAAATTAATTGAACGATGAAAATCTGAAAAATAAGAAACTCAACGATCATCTGTTTATTTTAAAGTTATATTTTTCAATATCATCATAGTTAGTACACCCCTGTTTCAGAATGGATTCGTCCGGTTTCCCCACCACTTGGATTCACAGCTCTTGCCATATATGGGCATAAAACGAAAGCGGCTCGCTGATTGGTCGGTTGGCCGGCTGCCGGCTAGATTCTCCAAATGCCGCTTCAAACTGTACGATACGGGGAGCATAATGCCTTCTGGAAGCGTACACTAGCTAAGGGCTTTCCTGACTAACCGTCAGAGCTGTTTGTAGTAGTAAACGTATCAATACGTACGAACGTATATGTGAAGATTATCACGTTCTTTGTGTGCGCGTGCTAGCGACCAGTACCGGCAGTAGGTATGAGTCAGAAAAAGTTTTGTTATATACTTTGGAATGGTCAACATTTTTTTTCACTTGATGCAAGTCGAAACAGTTGTCATTGAGATTTAATGATCCTCTACTCATTCGTAAGCTTTCATGGAAATTCCTATCTGTGAAATAATATTATGAAGTTCGTCGAATTTATATTACGAAATTTAATGAAATAGGAATCATGTTACTAATCCTGGGACATTTTTCACCTAATTACCTTTTTCCATTGATTTCTTAAATTTGAGGAAAATGTGAGAGAACTCTTATTCATAGGCCTGATTTTTTGTTCCAATTTTATGCTAAATTCTTTCCACAAGAAAAACTCGTATTTCTTGGTATATATATATATATATATATATATATATATAACCTATTTACTGCCTTGATTACTTAAAAAATTATCAGCAAAAATCATATTTCTTTCGCATTAGTTGTAATTACGTAACATATCTTGGCACTAGATTTATTCCTTAACCAGAATATGGTATGATTATATTTGAAGAAAGCGAATCTTCGAACGAGAAAGGGCAACAAATTATCTTTCCGTAAAATTTAATAAAATAATATTCTGCCTTTACAACATAGTCAAATAGAATAAGCTGGCGTTCGTAGAAGGTCATTGATGATTTATTTTTAAAAAATTCAGTTACCGTGTCACTTTCAATATTAATGAATATTAGTGACTCATATTATTGTAGTAATAATCTGCATACCATGTTTAGTACTACTTGTCTTTCTTTAAAAAATTGCGCCAGAAGGAAAATAATTCGCAAGAAGGATTTAGAAAGTCAGTAGGTCAGACTCCACTATTTATGCATACTCATTGTCTAGATTTCGTTTTAGAGTAGGACAACTAATGTCTGCCTAAAAGTTAATATGTTTTTGAAGAATTTTAAGGTAGGCTTAGACTAAGTAATTAAATGATGTTCGTCCACCCACTTATTGCGCGTGGTATATGTCATCTCGGCCGCCTTTTTCATACAACAGAAGCTAAAAATAGACTCAAGGGCGCGGATAAGGGTGCACTGGACTACTACCACGTCACGTAAGCCCTATGCTTCGGCCCTATTTCCTGTATATGTGTCGGTCCGACGGAAGGCGGCATGGTGTGTGTGAGTGCAGTGTCTGCTTCAAAATCGATACGCGTGTTCGTGCAGTCTACAATGGTACATCGTACTTGTGCACGGAAACCACGTGGTGATAGAAACGTCAAAGTACGACTGATGATACTGCTTGTTATTTTGTCGTAAAGCATTTTGTAGTTAACATGTTTATCAGTCGTAATCATTACTATTAATAAAGCATGTTGTTATCAGTTAAAAAGCAAAATACAAAGAAATTAATTAATAGTGACGTTGATGAAATATAATAATACAATTATATGTCTTTTAAGTCGTAATAGCGTTTGAGTTAATATAATATCGTAAATCTTAAAATCTATTTAAAAATATTTTTTTCAAAATTGGCTCATTCGTATTAACAGAATATTCGCATACATACTTTGAACTTAATGTCTTATAAGAAATACATGTGGGATACGTACCATTGATTATTAATATATTGTTTAAGTTTGGATATTGCGAAAGGTATAGTGGAGGAAACAGGACAGTTTTATAAATACACCTGCCACGTTCCTTTGTCGAAATAGTGCTTTGATGACATAATCAGTGAATCATTTGTACCTAATAAGAAATCGTATCGGGTTATGCACTCGTTCCTCTACGAGGACGTGTCAAATTCTGTTCTTGATTTTATTTTTGATTCCGTGTAGAATTTCATCGTTATTTTTATTTTTTAAATTTAATCACCATACTTTATATGGACGTCAAATTTAAATATACGTCATTAATGTGCCAGATAAACGGATGGACTGCTTCAGCCAAGTCTAACCTAACCTCGAAACATCGAAGCCGGCACCCAGCTGTCACACGCACACAGCATCTTTATACACGTCAATTTCGTGTAACTCCATTGTCCTTTTAACCGCTCAGGTTTTTATTGGACAATATGTTATTTTACTCAAGTATAATATCAAAAGATAAATACAATACAATGGTATCTATGGAAATTATTTTTATTGATTATACAAAGTTCAAAGAGAATATACGAGTCATGCAGAAACCGAACCGATGAATTGTATTTTTTGAAAATTTCATAATTTTTGTCATATTAGTGTTTAGTTTCATAGAAACCAAACGATTAACCTCTATCGAAATTTGTTCGCCGTGATTGAGCAGATCGACCTCTACGTGGTTCATATAAAAATACATGTTATACACTTTTCGATGAAAATTACAGTACAGATAGAAATATGCATATTTGCAATTGATAATGTAAGTATAATGCCTTATATATGACTATGTTTTAACAGCACGCGTTAGTATTAACCTTCGCTGCTCCAGCTGCTCCTGTTGAATCACACGACGTGTCTCTATTTACTTTCTTCGTTATCGTGGCAGGTCCGCAATAGGAAGAATTAAATCCAAGTAAGGTGGAGGTGCATTGTGGGCGGCCTGAAAACCCAATGGTCCGCAAAGCCTCGACCTTGCTTACCAAATAAGGTCCCGTTCAAGGTCTTCGAGGCCTTGCGTAAGGCTGTGCCATCGGCATAACGATTAACCGATTATGTCCAGGCTTTAGTCATCCGTCGTTTTCAGTGAAAGTGTCTGGTGCAGTTTCCACGAGAACATCGACATATTTTGTACATTCTTTAATCTCCATGGAATCACCGATTTCGTTGTATGGAAAGTCCGGATTGGGCGTGTCTGCCCTACACGGACACGTGCCGTAGGTAACGTCTGGCTCCAGTCGCGCAGTGCCACCGAAATCAATACGGAATGCGACGGTAAGTTCAACGCACCCACCCAGAAGAGTACTTAAGGTTCTTTCTCATTGGACTAGCCGCGTGCATTCGGTCCAGACAGTGAAACTATCGGGAATCACCGTAACGAGGTCAAAGACCTTATATAACACACCTTTCGCACAATCGAAAATTTACGGAAAGAAATGTCGAACTTGAGGAAACGCTTTGAAAGTCGAAGTTGAAGAGGAATATTCTTGACAAAAAATGACTGTAAACAGGATAAATCTAGTTATTCGTCGCAAATTTTTAACGAAATTTATTATTATAACATATACCGTGATTTTTATACGCTAATTTTATTTCCCCATTTACTTAACATCATTTTCATCGTGCAATTGATTTGTAGGTAATAACGATATGTGGAAAGTTAGAATTAGCTATACAAGTTGTTTGATTTATTGGGTTTGTAAATGACTACTCCAATAGGCAGATTAAGATTCCTAATAAGATAATTTGATATTGTGAAATTAGTACAAGTTATTTAAACCTTGATAATTCTCGAGAAACGATGCAAGTGTAAGATTTTTCAAGCAGCAAGTACTTTAATTCCCTTTGAATCGTATGTAATACGTACTTCACGGATTCGTCTTCACTTTTCCTTGGTAAGAACAAAAGTGATCCCTCTTATGTACTTCTGTTCTCCTCAAGGTACAACCAAGTGGCTGTTTATACGTAATACTTGAATTGTCCTTAAGTAGGAGGTGAAAGATTCTCGGTGAACAATTTCATCTCGTATCACGATACTCTAATTCCTTTCGAGGTGTAATATACAACTGTAATCGGATCTCAAATGGAATCGTGTTAATTCGCTATAAAAATTTTCTCATCCATACTTATTTCATCGATCGGAATGTGATTCTTTAAAAGAGGCAAATATTTCCATATTTGCACAACTTTATGATGAAATAAATGAAACGAATGAAACGAAGCGATACGTTGATGATAAATAAATAAATACGTGACTGATTTATTGGAACAGTATTCGACGATAGTGAAAATATCAATAATATGACGACAGTTGGCAATTATTCTCGAGTAAGAGGTAACTATGCTCGCGATTAATTTCTACATTTAACATGCAACAACAACGGTTAAACATGCAAAGAATCCGGCCAGAAACGCGCAATAATACGCGATCACTATATTTAGTGTTGACTTATGGCTCGTCAGATCGAGAAACAGTGACGTCGATTCGGTCTTAGCAGCTAACGATAATGAAAACGATAATAGTTAGTTGGTGTGCAAAGATCGTAGGACTTGTTATTCACGTATGCGCGACTGAAACTCTGATTAAAAATTCGGCGATGATTCAAGCTACATATGGGCTTTACACTAGAAAACGATTCATTTCTTAGTCAGAGTACGTTGTCATTCATTCATCGCCTATTCGTATAATACTTTCGTTATTTACAATAGGCATTTACAATAACGCATAGTTTTCTTGTTTACATATATATATACGAGTATATATAGTTGCTATTGCAATCAGTTTATCTACTTTGGTCATTTATTCTTATCCTTTATTTTTGCAAGTTGTAGACTTGGACTTTGCAGTAATAGTCATTTATGGTATAATATTATGCTTTAGGCTTCTAGAACAATTTTCTTTTGAACAATTAGAGATATAATCTTTCTGCAATTAGATACAATATACAATGTGATACATTCGCAAAAGCGAAAAGTAATAAAAGAACAAGAGTTGACAATATCTATAGAAATATAATGTTTTTGTCTTCGGTGATGCGGATAAGATAATCGTTGAATGTAGTGGAATAAAGTCGCTTAGGTTCTTACAACTCGATTGTTTTTCGCGATGCTTGTATCTTACTGTCTATCTATATAATGTTTCGCGGGCTTTTGTTGTCGCTCGACAATAAAATTACACACTGAAAGTGTCTTAAAAGTCGCATAAAGTTTGTAAGCTTTATAGATTATACTTTAGCGTTTAGGTTAATATTACTATTGTTTAAGTTACAAATTTAAGCGTAGCAAAGTGAAATTTTTCAAGAGACAAATTTAGGCGAATTTCAGTTTAGTATAATATAGGAGATTGAAATGAAAATCGTTCAATGCGATAGCCATGGAATGGAAGAAAAATCGGATTCATCAATGCCGGTAGGAAGTATACGCGTATATTTCTCGCGGTGAGTCGTCGAATCGAAGGTAAAAATGACGACCATTCTACTGTAGACGGTACGCGAGAACCGCGGTCTTCGGCTTTGACGAGTGACGTTGGAGATTCTTGGGATCTGACCTTGCACACGCGACTGACCCAGAACAGGTAGACAACCGGTAAAACGAATGTGTTCACATACGTCGCTGGCTGCTACTTACGTTCTTGACTCCGTTTTCTTGCACGTATCTGAGTGCGTCCGCGAGAAGTCAAGGATTTGGAACACGGCCATGGATCGCTAGGATTACCAAAAACGACGATTTCGTCCTTCCGCTTATTCAAATCGTCTCGCGAGGCTACAAGAATTAGCAAGAATTAGAATATAATAATATCACGTTTGAAGATTACAGGGAAAGCACACGATAAGCAGATAATTTTAGTAATTTCAACTATTTTAATATTTTATTCCGTTAATTATATAAAATTCGTAGCTAAAAATAGAAAGGATTTATTAGGTTGACAAAAATAAGTAACAAAAGTAACAAACAACAACAAGTAACAACAAGTAACAACACATAAGTAACAAAATTTTGCACAGGCCAAAAAGAAGGTATTGTATAACCGTTGACGACGATTGAACATTTTAATACGCTCAATATCGTAAGAAGCACTGATTTTTAAGCCACGAAAAGGGCGGTAAAATACATCTTTAACATTAAAATCAGATAAAAGAACAATTTTAGTAACGTAAGATTAATCGTAAGATTAATAGCGATACGAGTGTACCGCATTTTGAAACTGTTGTACAAGTGTAAAATATCGTCTTCTTCGTCTTCCTAGCCTTCATTTATCGATGATCGATCATTAGGATTATTTCGGAAAACGTTACACATTCGACAACATACATACTTACGTGTACAACGATTTTGAATTTTTCTTTAATTTTGAGATTAATTTTGAACCAATAAACGAAGGAAATTCAAAGAAGGATAAACGATGCGGAATCGACTCGTTTAAATGATTTCAGAAATCGTTCCAGGAAAGCTGACGCCGATGTTCACCGGGAAATAATGAGTAAGAAAGACCAATAATCGCGTTATTACGAAATAACGAGCATGAAACACGAAAGCGTAATACATCAATCATTCGCGAAAGTTAATATTTCTTGCACTAGTGATTTTAAACGAACATAGGCGTAAGTGAGAAGGAACGCCCATGTTCGATAGTTGTACGAGGATTAAACAAATAAGATTATATCACGCCGTAATGAACGCGCTACAAAGGAAAATTTTCCTCTTGGTAATTATCGCTTAGAACGTAATATAATTACGTTATACTTTACTATCATTATGATAATGTACCGATATAATATCCTTAATAATTTTTATTTCTTCGGAGATAAATTTATCAAGACCAGAGGGAAGGTAACTCATTTTTATTTCTCAGTTGTATTCGTTAAAAATGTATCTATACAGATTAGACGGTATACGTTTAAAAATATTTGAAATATCTAACATTATGTATCTATATCTTTTGAACTAACAAGGACTAAATAACAGTATTAAATTATATGCGAACGATAACGATAACATTCACATGTTTTTGAAATGTACAAGGCAACTTCAATTTTCCAAATTGAGCATTTTACGCGGCAACGATAGGAGAAAGGTATTGTATTTAGCCTTAACGTATGTACGTCTGTCTGTTTGTTTGATTGTTTGTTTGTTTGTTTGTTTGTTTGTTTGTTTGTTTGTTTGTTTGTTTGTACACTTGTAACTTAAAAACGGTTTGACCGTATCTAACTTTACAAGTCTCGATGGACTCGTGTCCATTTCGGGAACGTTATAGCGTATTAAAAAAGCAAAACAACAAGAGAGATGGAAGAAAGGTTCAGACGTCTAAATCGGTGAATTTAGGAAGGGAATATGTCCATTTTCCTTTTACGCATAGCGCATTTACTTGTTGGTTTTCGACGATGTCAAAAACGACGAAATAAAATAAATATTAAAAGCAAAATAATACCCGAGGCGCAATGTGTTTCACTCGGACAAATATGAGGTAAAGAAAAAAAAATTAGGCAGATAGGCGACAGTAATCGGCCAGCCACGGTATTTACAAAGTTTAATCACTGTGATAATTTTTAATCGGCGCGGACGCCCAACTATGTCATTTTCAAACGTCTCTTACCTGTTACCCCCGATAACTATATATCGGTTACTTACAAATATCTGAATACGTAAGTGCCTCGTATTTCTCAGTGAAACGTTCATCTCGTTTTTTTAGCTTTGCGTAGACGGGTATCATTTTTCTCTTAACGTTTATTCTTTAGTTTTACGTTTTAATTAGCTTCGAAGCAACACCGAATAGAGGTTGGCGAGTTACTTTTTCTCCAGGAAGTTGGATTACTTTGCGCCAAGTTAAATTTTCTCTTTGCCATCGGTATCGAAGTTTTGCGGCGAAACGATAGTCGACTATCGCTTTCGATTTGCCGCTTTTCCAGAAACTTGTACGCTTCGTCGAAGAGACGTCCAACTTGAAAACTTGCGATCTTCTCCGTTTATCCGTACAAACGAACCATCGTCGTGCTAATTTCTTCGCACTTCTTTTTATCACCTGTACTCGTTTCGATCCATTTTCTAGTCTACTTTCTATCGATCTTTCGAAATCCATTGGGTCACGCGACAAAAGGATATTTCCGCATCATTTGATTTTTCGAAACTGCAACGTCTCGATCGTCATTGGCTACTTTCTGATGAAACTCGTTGAAGCAAAAACCGGAACGATCGACGTCCGCTTTCTGTTCTCACAGTCGTATTGTAAGCGGTCCGAGCGATTCGAGGAAAAGTGTAATCTCGCGAAGAAAGCTTCTAATGGAAAGAAACTAGTCGTCGAAGTCCATCATAGTTTTCACGTCTTCGTACGGCTCGTGTGTTATGCTTATGCGCGATACGCATGCATATACATTACCGCTCAAAAGTAGACGAATACTTGTTTCTTTTAGTACAGTGTCATATAGTTAGAAAAACGCAGACAGGAAGATTTAAGGCGACCCTACGACGAACAAAATTTTATTTTGGGAAGTAAAGTGTACTTTTAAATAGAGAGTAAAATATCTTATAATAACGTAATATTTATAAAATTTATGACGTATTCGTTGATTTCACAAGGAGATAGTAAATACCAACGATCGTTAGTTCGCCATTAATTAATATATTCTACTGATATTCGCATATGCTTGATATAAATCGGGCAAAGTGTCCAACGTTTATGAGCAACAGTGTACGCGCGTTAGACTAAGCGCACCATTCTCGATGCATACGAAAGTGGAACAGCTACATAGCTAGGTACGTTGTCTAGATGGCAAGACGACGACCGGTGTCCTTGTTCAGAGAAGCAAGGTCTTGCCTTATCTGTACAACTTTGGAACTTGCTAGTTGTTAGCGATCTATGCAGCTCAACCGGTCCCCACCGTTCCTTATTTACCATTCACAGAAATATTAAGAACCCCTGTGACCTACAAATATCGCGCTTAATCTTTGACTTTCCTGAAACTGATATCTTTTACATGTGTCGAACACTGGCAAACACCGAACGTTCAATCGACTAATTGAAATACGATCGTGACATTTTTATAACAATACACAGCCGATACATAGTTTATATATAATAGATTTTTGATAGTTGGCGAGCGAATTTTCTTATTTGATTTTTGGTACTAAATATGCGTTCATTATCCCTATAAAAAGTTGCTTTTGTCGTTGATCTTTTACGAAACTTGGTAAATCCTTAAGAGTTAAGAGAAGACTCGGAAGATTCTCTCTCTTTATCGATTACGATATGTTGAAATATTCTTTTTTCGACATTAACGATGCAGCTCGACGCGAGTGCATTTATGTTGTCAATTTTTTCAATGACATTACCATTACGATCCTCGATATCTGTGTCACGCAGGGGAGGTCGAAATTAATCGGAAGAGAACCTAAACGTCCTAAAGCAATGCTTACGCGCGCTGCAGTTGATTACAATTAGCTCACCCTGTACATGCGAGAGTTCTCTATCAGTGTAGTCATGCGGATGTAGGTCGCCTCTTCCAGTTGAACGCATCTTCTTTGGTAGTGCAAGATACTTTCGAATTTTCAGTCATTTTTTTTCTTTTTAACGCATTTCAGCGATTTAGGAACGCGGATATCCCTTTAACCGAAATTTTACCGGAACAACGTACTCGTACGAAACAATTGTTCCAAGTACCGAGTTATCGATGTAATTTTATTTTCTGTTTCTTAGAATATTTTTAATGTTCTGAAAGCTATATCGAGGAATATGCGAAGGAAAGGAAACTTCGATCATCGTAAAGCGATTATACTCTTCGTCGGGCCCTTTTCTTACAAACCGTAAATAAGAATTCAAGAGGCATTCGTAGTTATAAATAGCCATTTCCGCTTCGTCAGGTAGACAGGATCGATCGACTCTGGAGTTTCGACCAAGTTTTTCGACGACTTACTTCGAGGACCTTTTTACTTCCTATCCGATTCAAGCGGGAAGAACGATCGAATTTAATTCCCTCGTATTTTTCGAAACGTTATTTAATATCATAACATAACGTTATATCATTTCAAAAGTCCAATATGTCTGTGTTTTTTCTCTCTTTTTTTTTTTTTTTTTACAGAATGTAACACGTTGTTCTATGTAACTAAACTGGATCGACATCGCACCCTTGAATTTCCATCTTTTTTGGAATTTTTATTTTCTTGAAAAAGATTTACCGAACGTTCTACTTGTCAAACGGAAACGTCGTTAAGTATTCCAGAATCGTTTTAGACTTTTCGTAAGTCTAGAATAACGAAAGAATTAATCTTGAACATAAATAAGCTGGTTCGTTTAGAGAAGGCTAGTACGTTTTAATTTTACGAAATGAAACTAATACCGGTTGCGAGTTGTACCAAATAAAATAAAAAGGAATTATATCGTTTTCGTTAAGTTACGTCCTAATTTCTCTAAATGAAACAATGTCGCTTGCAAAGCGTATAAAATAAGAAAAAGTCGAATTATTTTCATGCAGTGATTTTTGATTTCGTTGCGAGCTTGAATAACAGACGTACACCCCGTTCCCATTCATTCCATTATAGTCTCGTAATCGGCGAACGATTGCCGTCATGGCAAAAAATCGAGTTGAATGAAACTGGAACGGAGTGCATGTTCGTCAAGTCGGCAGGCAAAAACTACCGGATGAATGGCTGGGTACTGTACGCGCGGTAATGTGCACTAGCACGAGGTATCCTTCTCGAGTGGGACGAGGGACTCCGCGGACGAAGAAGAAAGGGAGTAGGCTCGTATCTGGAAATTTCAACACCCCCCGCCTATGGAAACTCGAACTTGCACGATTTCCGCTAATAACCCGTATTCTCGTCTTCTACTTACATTTACTTACATACCGTTTATGGTAATTTTGAGGATATCGTGTTTCGTTTTTCCTTTTCTTTCGACGTTGCATCATTTTTATTATGATTTTACATATGATTTTACATTCTATTCTCTTTTACATATCTATAAGATTTTTATTTTACACGTAATTGTCTATCTTAGAGCAGAGGAAGATTTTCTATGCTAAAAGGTAATACAATTTTGCAAATGTCGCGAACTAAAACTTTTTACAGCTTTTACTTAGACGAGTATTTCTGAATTACGTATTGTTAAAACACGGTTGCTAAGCGAGTTTTCGTGGAAAAGTATGAAAAAACAAAAGTTACGAAAATTTTGATCGGATAATACGAAATCGTAGTGGGTGTGATCACAATAGTCCTCGATGCTGTACGACCTCCACTTTCGTCCAAATTTGGCGTGTGTCGTCCTGTCTGCGAGAGGAAGGACAAATAAAGAAGAAGAATACGAGAATAGTATATTTATCTACGAACATATGTTTCGACAAAGGTACGGATGAAAACGGTTTCAGCTTCGTTAATCGGTTGTTCGAACGTGTCCGGTTTTAGCGAAACGTTTTTAAAAGAGAAAAAAGTGGATGTAGACGTATAAATGTACGTTTATCGCATAATGCATATATTACAAAGACACGTTTTACAAAAATCGGAAATATTCGAGCATGAGAATACTTTGAATTTTTATCTAAGATTATAACCAATTTTCTTTTTTTGGCAGTCTATAGCATCCGATTTAATACCGTTTTAGACCGTTATACTTCGTAACGAATGATACAGCAATATCCAAGATGGCAACTATCGTTTACTAGATTTAACATCTACAATTAGCATATCATTAATTGCTTCCGAAGTCCATATTTAAATTGCCTAACGTACAATCAGATTTAAAGGAGAGAATAAAAACAGTTTGTTTCGCGATACCTGTAAAAAATTCTCCCAACTTAAGTTAAAGGGATAATAATAATAATAATATGTTAAAAAGACAAATTTGGAAAGTTATCAAAGTTAATATAATAACGATTCGTTTTATATCACTACGAAGCCTTTTCAATTCGTAAAGACATTTCAAGACGTAAATCGTGGTTCCCATTAATATCCCGCGGTTCTTTCTAATATTACAAATGTATTTAACACGGTCAGACGAATATTCGATCGCGTGAAAGTGGAACGAAAACATGTGCTTTCTGAGAATCAGCGGTTCTTACAAGCCGGGCCAAACAGGAAATAAAGCGATTAGAATTTTGACGGCGATCCAACGCTTACCATCGAAGGGTTTTTCTCAGAGCGACATGACAAATGTACGTACGTGCGCGTTTCAATACGTCCACTTTTACAAAAATACAAATTAACGCAACGTAATAAAACGCTAAGGGCAAGATATTCGTCTTACATGTTCGTAAATATACCGCTAGAAATCTGCACGAACGCCTTACTTTAAACGCCTGTTTATTTTCTTACGCGATATAATTATCCATAGATACGTATAACCCTATAGTTCGACCACTAACGAACTTTTTTCGTGTTAATTAATCTATCAAAATGACGAACGTGAGAAACAGAAGCAACAGAAAGTTTGCATCCGCAGCAATGATACAAGTCAAACAAGTACATACTTATTCCAAATATAGAACGCGTTACGAGAATAGAAATTGAGCTCAACACGTGGTCTCTTGTACGACGAGCCGGTGGTTCACCTCTTCCTTGTTACGTTTAAAGAGTCGCAAGCGTACCGTAAAGCACGCATTTATGCAAATTCAAATTTTTACGAACACGATTAAAGAAATAGAAACAGATGTTTCTTTTATCCATTAAGTGTTTCAATTATTATATATATATATATATACTTTGATATTTTAACTTTAAACGTACGTTAAATTTGACAAATTGAAATTAAAATATCTGCCAAACGTCTCAATTTCGTATTTTAATTTTATCGAAATCCATCCTATTAATCGTTTCATCGATCTTACATTCACTTGGTGTGAAATCGTTTATTAAAACGTGATAATTTATCGTTTTAAGCGATGGATAGTATAGGTGACAATTTGTTAAGTGTATGGTGCGAGAATAGAAACGAAGTTCGATATACGATCCATAATACGGCCTTTGTCGATAGCTCGTCCCACATACCGAGCACAGCAGATGCAGGGGTCGATATACTTGCGGTATATTCCGCGTATACAGTGTACGTACAGTGTACGTACAGTGTACGTACTCTGAATCATTCACCGTGGCGGAGGGTAGAACTGCACAATTATCACGCAGCATCGAATAATTATCAATAACTTGCGTGCCTGAATAAATTTGTACGTCGCGTTAAGTCGTTGTCCCTAAACGACGTATCTCGAATGTAATTTTTTCATTTCCTTATTTTTCTGTTCGAGTATTCGGTATTTAGATCTATTTTGAAATTTAACGACTCCGTATTTCAGCGATTAAAAAGTAAAAGAAAGAAATAAAAGATGTAAAAGAAAGCGACGGAATAAAAGGATTTTTGTTGATCGTTCGAATGGTTCGTTAAAATTTCGATCGTTACGGCACGTTGTGAATATCGAGTAGGTCTCGTATAGAAGTTATCGCCGCTTGGGATGAAAATTATTTATGTAAAGGAATTATTAATTACGGACAGATATAAATGAATCTAGAAGGATCGATAGTAAGGTTGTAGCAGGGTAAAACTTTCAAGGTAAAAGTATCCTCTGCATTATATGTTAAAAAGCATAAAGAACGTGAATATGCAGCAATGGATTTATACGTATCTAACATGGAAAGTAATGATCGACGAGATGTATGTAATTAGGTCGCCGTGAATTTTCCTATCATAATTTTCGTTTACATTCACGTTTCATGGTATATTAATCAAACACGCGTATTTAACATTATCGCGTATTAATTACGATTTGTTATATATAAGAGGTCTGTATCTCCTTATCTGCCTCTTTACAAATATCACGCTGTAATACTTTTTTTGCTTCGCGTATCAATGCGAGAACTATGTTACTAGGCGCTGCGAATAACCGATCTTTCTGATAATTTCGACTAGCACGTCGATATGGAATCTCGAATAAAACCAAACCTATGGTATGTAAGTTGGTATGTAAGTTTCGCGTGTGTAAGTCCGGATGTAGCTGTATATAGTGGTATACGTACCGCTCCACATTTTTTCAAGTTCAAGTTCATTTAGAGGTCATACCGAAGGAGTCCTTGGAGGAGAAGGTAGAAGAAATCGCCTGGGAATTTAGCCTCTTCGGATTCACGATGTGGGAAGGGCGGATATGCGTATCATAATTAATCGCTGGCAATTTATATAACGACAGCGCGTTCAACCAGATTCGTTTCTCACAGTTCTCGAGCTTAAAGCTTCGGAGTCTCGAGAAAAGTAACGATATATCGAAGAAAGATAATCTTTGCTTATACAAGCGCGAACCTCTCGTTTAACTCGCATATTTTCAACGTATAGTTCTCAAAATCAATTTTTATACGTTTAACGCGTTACCTCTCTTTTCCTTTAATATTTTACACGCATACAACGGTATGCGGCAAAAGTCTCCGGTCAAATAAATTCGTTACTTTTTACTTCGAAAGCGATATCTAATAAAACGTTAACCAACTAACTTTCGTTAGAAAGGTACGGCAAATAAAAGAAAACAGTACGACGAATAAACGCCATCGCATAATCGTACCGTTGTTAGTTAAATTTCTTTGAAGTATCGCTTTTGGAGTATAAAGTAAAAGATGTATCCGACTGAAAACTTGCGCACATCGCCACGCGTTTGTAGTATAAAATTTCACGCAGCTTTTACGGATTGTAAATGAATGTTCATGCAGCGTGAAGAAAAAAGTATCTATTTTATATTTATAAATACAAGTAACGTACCCGTTGTGCAATCTAGTAGAATCACATGGCAGAATTGACGTATCATTAAAAAATTCATACTCTTTACCGTGCCATAGTAACAGCATTATTAGCGACACGAACAAATAGTTCTGCTATAACGATCTTGTAGAACTGTTCCTCTACGTGCTATCTGTTCCTTGTACGCGCCTAATAATATATTCCGATAGCGTACGACTTTCATAATATTTCAGCGTTCGAACAATATTCAGATAATTAGGATCATCGATATTTATACAACGTGATGTCACGGCGGTCTATCACTTTCGTATTCTTACGATCGTTATCGTTATTCACATTTTTGTCTTTGTATACAATTGCAACGTAGCAACCGACAGTAAAACGTACGACGAATATTACGCCGAAACGTTCGGTTTAATTGTAAATTGTAAAATCGAAATATATATGTATGTCGAGCGTTTAGTAAAATTAAGGTTATTAATCTGTTTTCCTTGGTTCAAATCTTCTATCTACGTATACTTGGAAACGGTTAAAAAAGCTAAAAATTTATTACGATTTCGTTGTTCTTCGCTCGGTCCATCGGATATTCGACCGTTATTTCGAATATTTCAACCTTCGTATACGTATTTGAAAAGGAGAATGTTACTTATATAGGATAATTCAATCAAGGACGGTACTATAGCGAATATACGATCGCACGATGTAATTTACGTATATCCGATATCTAACTTCTTCGATTATCTCGTCGAATCTTTTGGTCTTATAGCCATCATTTCCTCCGGATAGTTTTCTGCCGGAAATACTCAAATATTCAGGGGCCACGTTGCGTTTCGTCACGTATTACTCGAGCGATTGTAATTCCGGATGTACAGCCAATCAAATAAAAATGCAATTTTGCGCTCTCTGCTCAAACTATCTACCGTTCTCGTGCGCGTTTTCTGCGTTCGTGAAATATGCGTATATCTGCGGCACTCGGATTATCGGGTACATTGCACTTCTGCGCGGAATGGGACCCCGTGTATCGCTGGGGGCTACGTCGAGGGAGCACGGAAACGGGTCTTGAGGGACAGTGTTCAGGAACGTATCCTAGCACTACAGTTCCCCTAGCCAACGTTACGATAGCAACATCGACGATCAACTATTTAAGATCTGTCGTCTTTAGACGTTAACGTATCTTTCGAAACGGACATACTCTCTGCATCTCTACGTCTACGCGTATCGATGAATCATATTCTTGTACAATACGTGAAATATATGTCAAGGATAAATCAATTTTTAATAATCAAATAGACAATTTTTGGTTAGGAACAAACGATATAAAGAAATTTTTCATATTAATTTCTACGACATTCGGATATTACCATAGGATGTAACAGAATAGGATATAGGACATTCGTAATCGACGATAGAAAATCATTTCGATATTTGAAATCTTTCGGAGATTCGTACAATCGCTAATCTTGGTTACGTGTTATTTTATCTTCTAATATAGGATATTTCTAATGTTATTTGATTTATATATCTATAGCGGCGTACACAAATTTCTGGTTACGTACATTTTTCATCGTATATTCTGTTTCAACTCTGTTTTCAATCGTTTGCTTTTACGCGTAATGCTCTTACGTCGAATATCAAATTATATTTCTTTCGGATATCGCTTTTAGAATACAAAGCGAACGATTTATCTGGCTGGAGACTCTTGCATATATTTTATTTAAAAAAAAAAAAAAAAAAAAACAGCGAAGCAGAAAATTTCGTAAAAATACAAATTATATAAAGAAGATTCGCAATTTCTACGATATATAGTATCATTCGTAGGAAAATATTGGAATTCGATTCTTAATTTAATTTCGCGCTTGTTCGTTTGTCGATATATTTTTATTCGTTGCCGCTACTACGTTTCATAAATTTTTCTATATATCGGCTTTCTTTTCAAGAATTTGTACAGACCTCGAGATACAAACGCATTTGGCGCTCGAAGGCGACTACGATAGTTAATTTTAAGCGATTAACCGATTAAAATTGGTTTCGCGGCAAACGTTTGATCTAGAACTTACAAAGCATCGATGAATCATAAATACGGCACTGATTCGAAGGAGGTCCATGGGGGAATCGGTAGAAGAAAACCTGCTTTCATCGCGACACCTGTCGACCCGTTATATATACCGGCGCTCGAATACCTTGATTCTTTGAAAAGCTTTATATCATTTGCTAGAAATCATCGGTGTACGCAGACAGATATCAAATTTTCTTCTCAATGACAACGAAGCGTTCTTCGTCCTGTTAAGACGTACAAAAAATTGACCGTTTGTTAGTGGGACGAAAAGAAACCTTTCGATGATCGATTAATTGAGAAAATGAATAGATTCGTACTTTATCCTTATGACATCTTAAATCTTTCCAAGCTACACCGCGACAGATATGACCTATTGTCTTAAATTAAATGCTACTTATTTTTTGGATAAACGAAACTCGAAGAATCGTATAATCACATACTACAATGGTCGTGTGTTATCACGCGACTTATCTATCTATCTATCTATCTATCTATCTATATATATATATGTGACTGATTGTATATGTTAGCGATTTTGGCAGGGCTTTGCAAAATTCGGCAAATTACGATCGTCTCGAGATCTCACGAGTAAACGAAGAATCGCGTACAGAAAATTGAAAAAAGGAATGGAATTTATTGCTGTGCGTAGTAATAAGAAGGAAAGAATGCCAGCAGGATGAAATCGTGGAAGATACAATTTGTCACGAAGCAGCAGAAATTCCATACGAGCTGCAGCATGAATCATCGTCTAGCTTTCAGCTGGAGGGCGTTCGAATTTTAAGCTGTGTACGTCTGTACGTGTTTAGAAGATAGTTGCAGGCGCCTTCCACAGCGACGATCGTTGCAACTCGCGTTTCAACTTCGATGTTCGCGTTTGAATATTGGTTCGTTTACTTTAAGACGTTTGGCTTAGTTGTTCTTCGAGTTGCACCACGCGTGTGGTTGAATCTTCGTAGGAGAGTGCAATGCTTTTGGAATTTATTCTCCTTTTTTTTAACCATTGCTTGAAAACAGACAAATTTCAAGAAGAAAAACTTATGGCAAGCTGTGGTCAGTAAACGGCAAATTTGCGAGTTTCTCAACGAACGAGTTATTCGATGGAATCTTTCGCAGTGCACGATCTTACGTAAGAACGTTCGGTAGCTCTATTTCTATAGTATGTATAACTTTATCATAGCAAGATAACGCCACAGTGCGAAAATAATTGTTGAACCGAGATAAGAATGACGCGAGTCTTCGCAAAATCTTTTATACGTTAAATGTTACACGTTAAAAATTATGTAAAAACGGTGAAATAGGAAGCGGATAAAAGGATTCAGGCTTAAACGTTCCATCGTGATTACAAAAAATTGCGTGGAATAAGATACGATCGAACTCGACCAAGTCCATATAAGGAAACGTACGTGTTTTATTCAAGATTACCTCGAACAAACAGATAACAATAACTGTACGATATCACTGCGATTACGGTGCAGCTTTCGTTTCCTTGATATCGAACGGTGTTTCGTTTATTTCTACGTAAAATTCCGTCTCTCGGGCGTACGATCAAACGTGCATGTTGTTTCTATAGAAACGTTTTCACAAAAATGCCGTTTGAGACGGTCGTATCAGGCCACGCCAGAAGCGACAAGAATATCTCGAAATTCGATGATGAAAGCGCTGAATTTATCGAAGGAAAGGATCGAGAAATTAGTAGATAAACGCGAAAGCATTTCAAAGAAGAAGATGTATCGATAGTTGTACTTTATCAACGGTATCAACGCGTAAACGTTGCCTAAATACGTTATTGAAAAGTGTAAATAAAGCAACATAATATCATAGATATAGTTTTGTGATACTACGAAAAATATATTGGAATAATAGATATCTGAGAGAAGGTCGCTACGCAGAGAGTATTCTTATGATGCGAAACAGATAGGTGCATAAAATTTCTTCGAACTTAATCAAATTTATAGGGTCTATATGAATGGAGAAATAACGGGGACAAAGATAAGCGAATGCTCGGAATTCCATTTCACGATCACGATATTAAAAAAGAAAAAAAAAGAGAAAAAGAAAAAAACAGAATCTAATAAGGTAAAACGACTAAAGAAATTGCGAATAAACCGATTAAAATAGAAAACTTGGAGGAAAAATTAAAGTGGATGAAATAAGACAAAGCTTATAATACGATGAATTATCATTCGAATCTGGAAAAACGGATCGTTGGAAATTTATAAAATTTCTATGAAAGATGAACTCCGATGGTTGTAATATTAAACTTAAACTAATATCAAACTAGGGAAAAAAACATTCCCAAGAGAATATTTGGGTGTATTTGGTTGCGCGAGGCCCTAGTATTAAAAGGACCACCTTGGCGAGCGAGCTCGGCTCTATGGTGTTCCATGGCCGTGGGGAGATCGATGAGGAACGTCTGCAGCGGCCACCACGCCCAAACCGGGAGGGAGTACCATGACTCACCCCATACAGAGAGAACCATGAGACGAGTGGGGACACCCCCGTGGCGCTGCTACGTGGCATTGAAAGTGACGAACGATCGCGCAAATTCACCCTCGTTTCTCGTCATAGTTCGACGAACGTGTGTCACGTGAATCTTGCTTAGGGACACGCACGAAACAACCGGCGGGGATCACGTGCGTCGACCTAACCCAACAGCTTAGTCCAATTTAGGAAAGGGACAGCCTTGATTTTCAACGATCGGAAGAACCTCGGAGAAGGTATTCCGATTACTCATCGACTCGACCACATTGTACGGTCTGCTATATGTTTCGAACGAACGTCGAAATTGTTCGTTCCGTGATCGATACGGATACCATTTTATATCGCGCTCGCTGGTTAAATTTTGCTCTTTGTCCATTACTCTGTCATCTTGCTTTGTTTACTCTACTGTCGCATAGAACGATTTTACTTCGACAGCGAATCAAAATATCCAAGATATTTCTTTATATTTTTAAGTAATACGTATGTTGGGATCAAAGTTGGAAGAAAAATAGGGTCGAAATAAAAGTGATACGATATAGCGAGAGATTTCGTTATCGTGGAAATCTTGGCAATCGCGTACGAGCCTGGATGCTCCTCCTTCGTTAAGGGAGTGGCTCCATTTGCTGTCGTATCTGGTTGACGTGTAGGTTTGACGAACAAACGTGCCAAATAAACCGAAATCTTACTCACCCGCTGAATAATCGTTTTCTCTCGTACGTGAATGACCATAAATGGAATTAGTCATTTTTCGCTTCGTATCTTCTCAACCTACTACATATTGTAGCAAGCTACTATAACCCTGCCTATGATAAAACGCGATTAGATTACGATCGCAATTTATCATCGATCATCGTACCAACGAAATAGGCAGTAACCTGGCATTTTCGATATTTTAATAATTCGGAAAATGAAAATGAAAATGAAAATGAAATAACTGGAAGGTATTATATATATATATATATATAGTATAGTATATATATATATATATATATATAGTATAGTAGCATGAAATGGAAAGATTTTTATTCGTTCGGTTATCTTGTTTATTGATTAAATATAGCATATATTCGTGGGAAAATCAATACGAGCGTTAATTAAATTAACGAAAGCGTTGTATATTATCAACGTATCGTTCGTTCAAGCGTATTGTTGCCATGTAGCTTTATTGGAATAATCAGTATTCGAGAAGATAGCCGAAAATAACCGAGTATATATTCTACGAGCGCAAGGTTGCTCTGGGATTATTCTTGACGCGAAGCTTTTTGGGACGCGCTATATTACGGACTGTCGAAGAGAAATTGGCCGTGCACCCAAAGTCAATGACTTCGTGGCTTGGTTTAATTGACCCGACGACGGGATCTTTTCACGGCTTTAGGAATCAAGGCCACCGCGTATACGTATTTAACGAAGCTCGATGTGTGCGTCTCGTAGGTGTTGGACGTCTTTTTGCAGACACATCGAATGTACACATAAAAGAAACACGAGAATACATTGAACGTGTCTAATTTAGTGCTGCCACAAAATGAACGTTACAATTATGAAAATTAGACTAAAATAACGGTTCGCCTAAAATCGCGAATTAATATTAATATAAGCGATTAATAGCGAATCGCACGATGTATCGACTATGCGTCCTCTTTTTAGAAAGTATTCCGACCCACTATCGATCAAGGAATTTCGCCAATCTTTTAAATACAAAATTTCACGGTCCAAACTGTTTCGTAATATCCCGAGAATTGCCACGTTTTCAATTTTCAGTACATCAACGTAACTCTGAGATAATCATCGTTAATGACGATAAGGGACGATCGATTGTCTCGTTAATCACACGAAAGCGGAATTTTCCAATTCTATCGGGACAAGAATCAAAAACCGTGGTGATTCGATCGTCTTCGTGAAAATAGCCCGACATTTTTAGAAAATTTTATTTAATCGTCAACCGAGGAAAAGAAACATTTTATTAATTTGTCGATTTATTAATTTACTATATATCCTGTACTAATAATACGCTATAATACGGTACACTGGTACATAGTAAATTTAACTTTAACTGGACGAGAAAATTGTCAGAAATGGAAAGCAGATGCCAAGAGAAGAGAACGGTAGGCAATACCAAAGGAGGCGTTTTCCTTTCCTGTGGTAGAATCCTCGTTATCCTACGGATGCCGGTATCTTACGAGATAAACGTTTCCCAGACGACAAATGTGTTTCCCACTTCCTAATAATAACGGCGAGTATTCCGCGACTCTCTTTCTCGGCGGGTCTTCTGAAATTAATTAAGCTCATCAACATGCGTATCACGGTGTAATTGGAGCGACTCGTTCGGAGTAACAACTAACGAGGGTCCGCGTTCACACCCACGTATCGAGCGAAGCATGTGTAAAAGCGCCAAATATGGATCGTTTATGTGGCCCTTTAAATCTTTTACTATAAACAGCCCCGATACGATTACAAGTACGCGTACTTCGCTTCTCCTGATCTTTCGCAAATTATTCTCTATGAAAAGAGAAACAATATTTTTGTATGCTCTTCGTTTGTTCTCGTACTTGTACTTAACCGCATTAAGCAGTGTAAGAACGAAGCGTAGAATAAAATTTATTCGATGATTTTAACTCAAATCGTCTTTATGCCTTTGATACGATAATACATATATTTAGCAAGTATTAATATTAAAATTTACAATTATTTCCCTTTTTATTTCCCTTTTCGATATTGTTCGTCATGATGTTGCAAAATATAATAATTTCTTATTGTACATATATGATTATGTATCAGGATTTTGAAATAAGATATCGTTTTAATAACTGCGTTTCATTAACGCGTCGATTATCAAGAAAAATATTTGAAAAATTCGATATCGGATAAGAAACGTATCTCAAAATCTTTTGAAATTTCAATGTGAAATCGGTATTGATGAGGAATGCGAAAATGTTTTTTAAATACTACATTTCTCGTGTAATTAAGTCGTTTGAATTTGTTTTCTTTCCTTTGCGAGCAAGATTTTATGGTGTCTAAATAGATATGCGTTAATTAAACTGTCATTTTCTTAAGTACGTAATTTAAATATTTGAATTACGAATTCAAACTTAAATATAAATTTAAATATGAATATATCATGCTCAGGAGGATTAAAAAATTGATTGTAAAAGATTCTATATGATAAATCAAAATTTAGTATCTATTATTAAATGTTACTCGATCATGTTGCCATATCAACGGAAATATCGTAAGTTTAAAAGGTTAAAACGACGGAACAAATAACACGTGCATTACATACACATGTACCGACCGATCTTGAAATTAGTTCTGCCGTGAAGGAAAATAAGTTTGTAATTCACCGACTATGTTGAAAACTATACTTCTAGGAAGAATATTTAATTCAATAGAATCTGAAGACATATATAAAGATTATTGTAACTAATGCGCTCTAATTATGGAAATATAATACTCGTTATCAAATAATTTTAGTTGACTAATTTATTGGCCAGTATAGTATACTGGTCAGAATATTTTACAATGAATGATATGTTAATGCGATATGCATAGTCAGTTTTGACAAGAGTAGCTTATATTATTTTCTTATGCGCATTGATATATGTTTCGCTTCCGGTCGGTAACTAAATGATCGATGGTTATATCGTGGGTCGTAAGTCACGAAATTCTGGCAATACCAATTAGAAATTGTAGGTAATAGACTTAAGATACCAGGATCCTAATAGTCATCCTCTATGGGAAAAACGAATCACAACTATGTGTAATATCTGAATATAAGATATTCTTACTTGTTGCAATAAAAAAATCTTCTGCGCATTTTTTATTTTTGCGCTATATATTCCCTTCTTTATCGCTCAACTTATAGATTCTCGTGATTAATGCATTTTAAATAAAAAAAATAGCAATATCGAAGCTTCCAAATTATTTAAAATATGAATTAAGATGGTTCATCTTTTTTGCTATTAGATAGTATATCTAACATTTTTCATACAGACAAATATATTGTATATTATAGTATAAAAAAATGTATAGTTATCTTAATATAAAATAATATAAAATTCTCATACCTATTTTATTTATCTTTCTCGATCGTTTCATTTTTATCTAAGGTTTAAAACATTTTGCTTAAAAACATGTCACTTACGCACTCTAGCATCTGGAGGTTGAACTATAAAGCAATAAGAATATCGGAGTATACTGCTGATTTGTATAATCAAGCTTTGTTTTTTTTCACAAACGTATATGACTTACACGTAAGCTCAACAATATACGACGTTAATTGTTTCGACGAAGAAAAGTTACAAATATCATAATATGCAGTGGTTAAGAATATATTTGTATTAAAATCTTCTGCTAAAAGTTTAGATTAATTCAAGGATGACTCGGGCTAACAGGTTAGTTTTTGTTGATGCATGTGTGTAATGACACTCTACCATTTAACATATATAAATGATTGGATATCATTCTGCTAATTCATCTTTGCTTCTGATATTTAGAAAAAGGGGTCGTGATGCAGAAGAAGAATATAGTGAATTTATGCCATTAAGTAAAAGAATAAATAATCTTCATATTAATGGTTTATCGGGCATGCATGAAAATGTTACTGAAAATATGGATACAGACTGCTGCAGCAGAAACTTTATGCCATCGCCAAATTATTCAGAACTTTCTCAAGGATCACCGCTGTACGACGGATGCAGTTCTAGCCAAAGTAGTTACATAGCAGAATATAAACCAGATCTGGACGCAACTGAAAATCCATTTTATTACGAAAGTAACAAGCTGCTATTTTCCTTGTATATGGAACGTGTTCAGAGAGCATCTGATTCATTTTGATATCGCTATTTTCAAATTATAATTCCTAATCATTAAGCATTTCTTGCATATCATTTTCTTCATTCCTTTTCAATGTATTTTTACTCGAATTTGAATTTTCTTAAATCGAATCAATGGAAATCTTGAAAAATTTAAGGTCCAAAACATTGTAAACAACAATCTATTATTTATTATCAAAATATTATCTCCATATAATACACTTGTATATATCAAAAGAGTATTTAAAATTTTTTGTCAAGCGACAGCTCGCTTGGAAAAACGTAGAATTAAAATTTGCATAATTATGATTAACGAATTTAGAATTTGAATGATCTGTATTTCATTATTATTATAATATAATATAGCAATAGCGATTGAATTAAATTGATGTTTCTATATGAATGACGTATCGTTGATCAATTGTATTTTTCTTATAAATATATACTAGATCGTAAAGTATTTTGAGATTGTGAAAGTATGAAATAGCATATTTGTAATAAAAATATCTATAAAAGAAAAAAGAAAAAGACATTAGGCTTTTAATTTATTTTTATTATGTACCTATATCGTGTTACCAGTACATATATATATACCAGTATGTGTGTGTGTGTGTGTGTGTGTGTGTATACACATACATATATATATTTTTACGTTTATTTATTTACAATAAAGGGTCAGATGATCGAATAGTTGTATCAGAAAAGAATTTCCTCTCTGGCTATATCAAGTGATTCGTATAACGCGCGCAATAATATAGAAATATGGCGGCCATCGAAGTATCTTCGTAATATCGATTCTCGACCTAACCTCACTTCAGTCTCCGCTAGGTGCGCACAGAGTTAGTGTCGCTTTGTAGTGGTAGAGGAAACGAAGTAACTGAGAGCAAGACAGAGCGACGGACAGGTGTTTTTTGCGCTGTTAAAAATTCCTTTTTCGAAAGTTCGGTACTCTTATAAAATTATAAAGATCATCTGTAATATCTGTAAATAGAACGGTACTATTACGAGTTGACTTGTTTAATCTAGAAGCGCGCACGCGCCGCTTTCCCCTCGCTCTCACAATATACTCCGCGCGTAACCGCCGCCATAGTTGATATTTCTCCGATAGAATATTAATAGCAGCAGTAAGTTTTCGCGGTTAAACGTATTTTTATTTACTTGACTGAGGAAAACAAGAATGCGTTCGACGAGGGCGGTGAGACGAGGTCATTCAAGATAAAGCCTGGGATCCGTAGGAAGAAGGAGGGTGTCTACTTTCACAGCTCGTGGTTTTTAGGAGAGTGGCCTGGCATCACGGCGCTTCGAGTTAACGTGTGGCCACTGTCGGGTGGCTATGTACCGTTAGCTCGAATTCATTCCCCGTTGGCCGGCCCAAGACCCACGCTTACCTACCGACCGGGGGCCATACTCGATCGAGCTCGACTGTCGTATACCCGGAAATGAGTGCGCGTCGCGGCTTGTGCCGTTAACGCAGGAAGACTGCCAGTAGTGCGCGAATTTATCACGAGTCACGACTCGTCACGATCATCTTGAAAGACCCACGTACAATTTCGACGTACGTCTCTCTTTTTCTCTCTTTCTGTCTCTTTCTCTCTTTCTCTCTCGTATGACGTGTGCACCGTAAGCAAAGTAGCCGTGGCTAGCCAAGAGAGCCGTGGCACAGCGGCGAATGTATACGTAGAAATGAGAAAGTTGCTGCCGCCACGGTGAAGATTGAGAACGACGCAGGCGAGCCAGCCAGGCGGACGGTCTCTGTACTACGCGAAGCTTCCGACGCGGCGACAGTAGTAGCAGTACAACGTTTGGAGTGCACAAGGGAGAGGCACAGCTGCTTGTGGGTGAGTAGGACACGCATTTTCCTCGTGGATGATGATCGTCTTGTTGTACCCGGGTAACTCGCGTGCACCTATATACGTGTGTCTCCGTACGGTAAACTAAAGGTACGAGTTGGAGGAATCTGCGGACGGATGCCGCCCCACGAATCTTTACGCGTTTTACTCCTAATGCGAAACGTGCACGAGAAACCGCGAAACGGTGGCCACAGAGCACCCACCCCAAGACACTAAAATCGTCGCGGGGCCCTCGTCGTGGCTCACGGCTTGGCTCGAGCTGGCTTTGGTGGGGTGGTTGGAGGTGCGGACAGTGGTTGAGAGGCTGGTGGGGTTGGAAATTGCGTGGTGGTGGGTGCCCACCGAGGTCTCGGAGGCCCCTCCGTGGCATCTCGCTGCCTCTAACCCGTCGAGGTGGGGGTGTAAACAACAGCCCTGCCTGTGCCTCTGTTGGCTCTACTCTGTCCTCCGTTTCGCCTCTGCCCTGCTCTCGCCTCTGCCAACTCGCCCGATCTTTTTCCTACTTCCTCTCCACGTAACGTCTCCCGATGCGCGATCGAAAGAGCACTGAAGGGAGGGAGAGACGCAGGGCGAAAGGGAGAAGAGAGGGAATAACCATCGAGAGAACAAAGCATCGGGCTTCGCGGACCTGTGCTATTTTCTCGCGTCACCGTGTACTCAATTCCATCATGGCCGATGTATCACCGAATCTGCTGACGTGGTAACCTTGTCCATCAGTTTACCTAACAGCCGCGGCGCCGTCTATACGCGCGCGCGCGCACTTGCCTTCGATGTTTACACAACTGCGATGTTGCCTTAACTACACCCGTTCAACATTAGATGTAGAGTACCCATCCTAATCTCTATCGTATACAGCGTATCTCTCTGTCTGTCTGTCTGTCTCTCTCTCTCTCTCTCTCTCTCTCTCTCTCTGTGTCTCTCTCTCTCTCTCTCTCTCTCTCTCTCTCTCTCTTCTCTCTCTATTACAGTTTTAACCTATCTTATTACTTGTGTCCGAAATTTACGTATTTTCCTTAGCCTGGGTGCTAGTAAGAAAACATATCTGATTGCACAATGCCCGAGTGCCGTTCCATTCAACGTACGCTGCCCCCGATATCATACGAGACACTAGAATTCCTCTAGAAACCGCGAATACTCAGACATGCTCTCTTCGATACGTGTACGCGAGGGAGACGGTTATGTAGTGTGAGAGAGATATGTTGAACCTTAAGAGAATCGGCGCCATTACGACATGCGCGTCTTGCAAAAGCGTCCAACAACGGTACGTCGACGAGGCTGACCGGTCAGTCGCACACGCCATTCCGTGAAAGTCGAAAAACGCATCCCGCGGTGCGTCCTGTTTATGCGTGTGTGTTCACGTTTACGGTAGTTTCTTCTTGTTTCTCTAACTAAGCCGTGCAACCACCCGCAACGACTTGCTGGCACGAAATAATCGTCCATTCGACACGGCACCCTCCTCGGGTACGTCGAAAGGAGGAGAGGTGTACGGGTAACCTAACCTCTTCTCTCTCTTTCTCTATCCCTCACCCGTTTTCTACTACTCCTTCCCTACCCACCGGGTGGATCAAGGGCGAGAGTCATCGGTGTGTCCCACTTCGTCTGCCGCGATGTCTGCTTCGTATGTTCTCTCCCGATATTTCGCGTTCCCCTCCCCGGGGAGTTCCCGGTATGTCGAGGATCGTCTCCCTTCTTTCTTGACATACCCCTACCCTTTCGAGCTTGCGGCACACGCTTACGCACCTACACACCGATCTATCCGTTCCTTCCCGTCCTATTCTCGCGATATTCCGTGTGTTAGTACGAGAAAGAGAGTGAGTCTCGGGCTCTATTTCGCGGTGGGTTCCCGTTTTCCCACCTATGGGTTCCCCCCTACCCTCTGTCGAGTGCTCCTAACCCCTACCCCCGTGGGGGCACCATCATGGTGGAGTGGGGTGCAATCCTGGGCCACTTCGACGACTATCCTCCCTGCTCCCGGATCCCTTTGAGGTGGGGAAGGGGGTGAAGTGGGGGATCTTTCACCCCACCCCCACATACCAACACATGGTCAAGAGGTTCGAAGTTAAGACTACGACGGTAGGAGGTAGCGCGGGACACTCTCGACGTTTAACTTCTCACCACTTTCGCGGTTAAATGCTTCGGGTGCTGTTACCAAATGCACCGCGTTTCAAACGCAGGGAGAACAAGGGTAGCGGTGGTAACGGTGGTGTGAAAGCCCGATCCAAATTGCTAAACACTGTATCTTTAGAGCAAATAGATTGGCTGTTTACCTTCGTCCGATGCATGCTATTCCACTCGACCTTGATCTTGATTTATTACGATACGAACATTACGAACGAATAGGGAAACGTGCACATACATTGCGCGGGGAGGCGGTTTCATTTTTTCTTTTTTTTTTCTTTTTTCTTTTTCTTTTTTTTTTTTGTAATCGTTGTACTACTGTAGGAACACATATAGCGCGGAACTTTTTAACAGCGGGTCGTGTACAAGTTCTCCAACCACCTGTAGCTAATATCGAGTACGGGATACGAACATAGAAAATGGAATACAATAGAATTAATAGTATTGACACCAAACGATGGATAAAATTAAATGAGAAATAAAATATCTTTAGATTCGATATTTACGATATATGACAGACGATGTTCAGATTAATTGGTTTTTATGCATGTTTATTGACTTGCAATTTGTTTTTCGTATTTAGCAACATGATCGATGTACAGACATGATGTATTTACTTTACTTCGGAATATGTCTGCTGAAGGAACGTTACGGGATTAGAGAATATCTGTGAATTCTATGAAAACACGGAATATGTTTTGAAACAGTTTCAAGTATCGAAGGTCGATGAACTTCGACAGCAATACTCATGCGTCAAAGTGAGTGTAGTTGTGTAATATGATATATAAATACGTATCTGTTATCAAGTGTTTGATACTCTGTTTGTTTCGTAACGCGCAAATACGTTTCATTTAAGCAAAGAAACGATAATTTAACGGAACACGTATATTTTCAACTTTATAAGACGTTATAGCGATTTAATATGATTTTTTATATGTTTATAGAATTTAATAATTAGCAAACAAGTAACATAATATCTTCAGTTTTGACAATATTCATAGTTTTTAATTATTATTTACATTTTGACTGCTTTATTCGGTATAAAAATTTGCATAGCTGAAAAAAGTATTGTATTTCGTTTCAGACGTTCAATAACCGATCAATTTCATGCTCATTATTTGTATCCTAATGCTAACTACGTTCTGTTTGGTTTTCAGATTTAATTATCGTGAAAGATGAATTTCACGCCCTTCCCCGGGTTTACAACAGGCTCGCTACCGACGGGCACAGTTCATCAGTTTGCAACCGCTAAATTCGCGCAAAACCTACCCACTGGTGGTCAGGTGGTTGGCGTTTTATCCGGTGGCGAAGGTGGGGTTCATTATCTGAGGCCGGTTGATCCGAACGGGTTCGCGGTGGCTCAAGGGGGTAACAATCAACAGCAGCAAATTATCACGCTGCCAATTACCGTACCTGGAAAAGATGGCACGCAACAGCAGCAAACCGTCCAAATCCAGGTGGTCAATCCCAGCGTTTCGCAAAGTGGAAACAGCGGTGATCAGCCCAAATATCATTTGGCTCCAATATCTTTGGGACAGTTCCCCCAAGGTGCTGCAACAGTTCTTACCGTTGCATATAGTCAACAAGGCGCAGATGGGGTACAAATTCAAGTTCAACCACAAAACACCGTGGCTACGACGCAAACGTAAGAACCATAGTTTCACTTAAATTACTTCTAGCACATTTTACATAGGATTGTTTATAATAAATGTATCCTATTTTCCATTTTTTAAAATTGTATGTTTATATCCGTGTTAATTGTTTATATTCTAACATATTGTCCTTATTTTAGGTCTGATCAAACAACCCAAAGTACATCTACAGCAGTCACCACTACATCCCAACAAACCATTCAACAGACAGTGCAGCTACCAGGAGCACCTGAAGGATTAACCGTCGTCGCACAGATTCCACAAGATTTAATTTTACGCGAAGGTATGGAAGAGTCGAAGGAAGATGTGAAGGAAGGTACGACACCGGTCGCTCTCATTAAGAGAGGTAACATTAAGAATCAAGGGAATCAAAGCGGAGAGGAATATATTACATCTATGCCTGCGAGTTGGCAAAGTTTGGCAACCCCAGGGTCTACTGTGGCTGATTATCTCTCTAGATTGCCTGCTAGTACCTTGCCTCTTAGTTTGCAGCACTTTTTGAAGTTTTCGGCAGAAACGATAAAGAGAGAAGCCACTATCGAGTCGAGTCCTCTAGGAGCCGATGGATTAGACGCATCTGGAAGCACTGCATCCGGTGAACAAGCAGTACAGATTACCGTAGCAAGCGGTGAAACTGCTATTATTCCCGATGTCGTCGAGGAACAAGAATCTGGTACAAAACCTAAGAGAAAAAAGAAGTATAAGAAAAAGCCACCAAAGCCAAAAAAGCCGAAACCAGGTCAAGTGAGCATAGTTACTGCTCTTGATGGAACAACGCTGTTCTGTTGTCCTCAATGTAACATGGCTTATCCTGAAAAGGAACTCTTGGAACAGCATCTTATCGGGCATAAAATAGAAAGAAGGTTTATTTGTGACATATGTGGTGCAGGTTTGAAACGTAAAGAACATTTAGAACGGCACAAATTGGGTCATAATCCGGATAGACCTTTTATTTGTTCAGTTTGTATGAAAGGCTTCAAACGAAAAGAGCACTTGAATCTTCATTTTGTTATACATTCTGGACAGAAAACAGAGGTTTGTACTGAATGCGGTAAAGCATTCTATCGCAAAGATCACTTGAGAAAACATGCCAGATCCCATTTGGCAAAACGTATCAAAGAAGATCCTTCGAATATTGCTGATACTTCCCAAAATTCGCAACAGCAAACGGATCAACAACAACAGGCGGAACAATTGCAACAGCAAGCAGACCAATTACAGCAACAATCTTCGGTATCTGAGTTGCAGCAGATTCAAATACAAGTAGGTCAAGGATCTCAGGCACAGATTCATCAGATAGCTGTTAGTGAACAGTCTACGGTTGTTCTTCCAACTGCTGCGGAAACTGGTGCAATGGCTATGCTCCATCATCAACAACAACAACAACAACAGCAGCAACAGCAGCAGCAGCAACAACAGCAGCAGCAGCCACAGCAACAGCAGCAACAGCAGCATTAGCAGCAGCATACCGCCCCGAGTCAGCCTGGGCGGTTCTTCCGATTTAATCATCAACAAGCTAGAGGTCGTGCAAGGCAAGGTGTTCTTGCCGATTGAATTCTATAATCTCATAGTCAAATTGGTATTGTGTTAAAAAAAATTCGTTGATGGTGGTTATCGTTGCCTAGTAGTGGTGTTACAAAATTGAGACATTCGCTGTATCTTTAAATAAAGATACTTTTACTGACGAGCCATCGCATTTCGAAGTTTGTGCACCATCAGCTTCTTAAGGAAGTTGTAGGCCAGATTAATCTATGATTATAATTACACTGCTGAGCTGACTGACAAACGAAGTTCATACGTATGATTTTTCATTTTTGCGTACACGTTATAGCGTACGTGTAGAAAAAAAAAAAAAAAAAAGAAAAAATATTATAAAAGACGAGTTAATTTGCTCGTTTAATTCAAAATGTTTTTGTCGCTAATCCAGTTCCATGACGCAAGTTAGAATTAAATAAAGAAGTTTATATATACATATATTATATATATATATAAATATATAAATATGAAAATATATTTTTGAAAGCGCGAACTGGATTCGTCACACAGAATGCAATCGAGTTTCCGGCTAAAGTTAATTTCTTTTTCGGTTTTTTTTTTTTTTTCATAATAAATATAAGATGAGAAAAATACGTAATGCGTAAGAAACTAAACTAAAACAATACACAAGGCAGGGCTGTAAATACAACCAATTTACTGTTCACAAAAAGGGAAAAAACTGTCGTGCAGATATAAAATGAATCCATTTATTTATTCCACTTGTTCTTTATGTAATTATAAAGACATGAAACAAGAGTGTATCGTAAAAATCGTTGGACGATGATTAACATTTAAAAGAAAAATACGTTTTGAGATATAAATTGTAAAGTTTTATATTTGTATCTGCATCTACACATCGATTAGCTAATGTTTGCTTTCATGAAAATAGGTACATTTTTTACTTTATCAATATAAATCAATCTAAGATAAATACATTTATTGTTATAAAAATTTCAAAATAACTAAATGTAAGTACACCTGTTATTTTTTGAATTAATTTAAGATTATCACAAAATAAGGGTGGCTACTTAAAATCGTGTATTTAAATTCAGCAAAAAGCAGTTTTACAGCCACTAATACATCTAGAGATTCTAAGCTAGTGTAATTTATTTTGTATAGTATTTAAATCATTTTATTTACTAAACTAATAATTTTTATGAGAAGACTTTTTAATTCTCTTCTTTCATTTGAATATACATATTCGAAAAAAAGATTTTGTATTATCATAAGATACACATTTCAGAGCTACAACAAATAATCGTTGGAAATGAACCATCATCCAATTTATTAATCAATCATGATACACTCTCAAGATCATTTAAGAAAAAGATGTATGTATGCAAAAAGAATAATTTTTATTGCAAGTATCATTATCAAAGGCAATGGGTATAACTGTACAAGAAATATAATTATTATTTTATTATCATATTATTATAGCTATTATCATAATCAGTATGGATAGTCTATAAGTCATTTTCATTGTTACTTACATAAATATTGGAGAAAATAGCTAAAATAAAACATTTAATATAAACAATTTTCTATTGATTAACCAATTATAAAAATTTTTGTATTATGGATTCGCGTACTTTTAATTCATCAACTACCGAGCATGAGATGTTAATATCTCATGTTAATATATCATGAGATGCATTTTAAATAAACAAACTATCAACCGATAATCTATATAGAGGTGGACAATTTATTAATCTTTGAAATCATTTGTATATTTGTGTTGATATTATTCTATTAATGGATGTAAGGATTATATATTTTTTTATGTTACTATATATATAAGTACACACACGCGCGCGCGCGTGCGCGCACACACACGCATATAATTTTAATTTTTATTAATTTTAATAAAATATTCGTTTACAAATAAATTATTCGTTACAACAATTTTCATACACATTAACTACAAATTCTTATATTATTAAATTTGATTTCACATTCTGCAATAATAGAGATTATTAATTAACTGTTAATTAGAAAAATATAACATATAAGACACAAGATATTCCTCGTCAAGTTTCGCTCCGTACTTTTCTCTTTCTGATTGGTGGTATTCCTCGACGACCGTGGAGTATATATCTCGAACTTGTTCCTACTCCCATGGACGGAGAGAAAGAGAGAGAAAATAATGGCAGGTCGCCGGGAGCAATTCGAAGTTAAAACCCCGATGGATTCGGGCATTTTCGCCGGCGCGGTTGCGAGGAGGGTCGGGAGAGAGAAAAAATAGTTAAGAGGCTGGCACAGTAGAGGGCGGACGGATGGGGTGGGGGCACCGACTTGAGGGACAGGTGTCAACGGCACACACATAGAGCGGGGGATCTTTTTTCGGAGATTCTCGGCTTCGTGAAAATTTTTGTACCAGGCGAGCGCAAGCTGCTAAGTACTAAATGGTAAGGTGGATTTTCTACTAAATTTTTTCGAATTAAGTTAGAGCTTAACGTTCGTGATGTTCCGTATTCGGTACGGCCATTTTCTGCTGAATTTCGTGCGAATTCGGCCCCCGCGTATCGACTAGGTGCCGAGAGGGGGAAGTCTCGGGGTCTCTCCCCTCACACTTCATCCCACTGCACGCATACTGTACCCATCCCTCTGCCACCAGATCATCCCCCCTGCGTCCTCCCCCGTTCTCCTTCATTCTTCCCGTCCTCTGATTCCCGTTCTCCGCGCCGCCGTCCCTCTACGGCCACCCTTCCCCCGCATCGCGACGATCCTCCGCCGCTTACAATATTCGTTTTTTAACGTCTTTTTCCGTCTTCTACCCTTTTCTATAATCAGTGTATATACTTCGTAATCCTTATTAAAAGAACGCGTGCAATATCCTAGTATATTCACCAGTGAAGATTTACGTGTTTTTTTTTTGTACAACAATCGTGCGGTTTAAGAAGGGAAACGCGACTGTTTCCCCTGTGTGTATTTCCTCGTGACAGAAGGCTGACGCAGCAGCGGCAGTGGCGGTGGCGTGCTGTGTTCTCTTGCTTCTTATGCTTGTGTCTCTCGTGTTGTAAAAATCTGCCCCTACGCTCGCTCTCACCTCTCGGAGACCCCCCTCCGAGGAAAGGATTCGATTCCACGGCGAAGAAACATGGGGAGAGGGACGTTGCTGTGAGTAAATACTCGGGCGTCGTTTAAGCTGGACGTACCAGATATCTTCGTTTCGGTGTGTCATGTACCCGCGAAACGTCTCTCCCGTTGTTATCGCCGATGTCGCCGACAACTTATTTTCCGCGTTTCTCCCCGAGTTTTTCCCACGGACGATGGCATAATTTTTGTTTAAGGCGGTTGCAATGTATTTCATAGGCACATATCACTGTCCAACGTCGACGAGTTGTTCAATGTTTATTAGTATGTTAACGATAACGCGACGTGATTGTAAATTTTGGAAAAATGTTGAAAGATGTTGGTCGACGGACGAACTGCTTCCGCGAAATCATCTTGTAACTCGTAGTATGTAAAGTGTCGATAAGTATCGTTTTATATCGGTTCTAATTCCTTTGCAATTTTTCAGGTATTTGATTGACGGTTTGCAATGAATTTCCCGCCGTTCGGAAGCCATTTTCCCGGTACTATTCCTAGTATTCATCAGTTCGCAACCGACGGCTCCGGCGGTGCGGGCGGACGTTACGCCAATCATTTTCCCAACCAGCCTCCGATTGGAGTGCCGGTTATGGGAAAGTACCGTCCTGAAAGCAACGGCGTGCAATCTGCTCAGTCACAAGTGATGATGAACAATAAAGCAAGCTATCCTAACAGCAATGTTCATCATTACCCAAACGTACCATATTCCCAAGCTCAACCAGTTCAACAGCGGCCCTCTAATTCGCCTGGAATGCCAGAAAAGCGTTCTTATCATCAGGTCAGCTACTTTGTCTTTCTGTATTGAAATTTAAAGCATAGAATAATATAGAAGTACTTAATAGAGAATTGAAACTTTTCAGCAAGCGACTGAAACTATAAATCAACAAGATGTTTGCAATCTCCTACAGGATAAAGATAAAAATAAAGAAAAGAAGGGAGACGAGCAACAGCGCAATGGAGAAACTACGACAAATGGTAGCCAACAAGATTATACGATGCATCAACATCATCAGCAGCATGCTCATACTCAAACTCCTGCAACTATGCCTGCTACGTGGCAGTCTTTGGCTACTCCTGGATCCACAGTGGCAGATTACCTCAGTCATTTACCAGCTAGTACTTTACCGTTAAGTTTACATCATTTCTTAAAATATTCTGCAGAAAGTATTAAGAAAGAATCAGAAATGGCACAAACCACTTCTGTAGCTGTAGCAACTACAACAACGCCTAACATAATGATGTCCCCGAATAATAAAAAGAAGAAAAAGAAGAAGGCTCCCAAGGAGAAAAAGCCACGTCCAAAACCTGGAGAAATTCGCTTAACGACGGCTCTAGATGGCTCTACATTGTACTGCTGTCCAGAATGTCATATGGCATATCCAGAACGTGAATTATTGGAACAACATCTTCTGGGACATACCTTAGAACGAAGATTCGTGTGCGATATTTGTGGGGCAGGCCTCAAAAGAAAGGATCATCTTACACGTCACAAACAGAGTCACAACCCCGAACGTCCATACGTTTGTACTGTTTGTTTAAAAGCTTTCAAAAGGAAAGAGCAATTGACATTACACTTTGTTATACATTCTGGCGAGAAACGACACGTATGCACAGAGTGTGGAAAAGGATTTTATCGTAAAGATCATTTAAGAAAGCATACCAGAAGCCACATTGCAAGAAGGGTAAAAGCTGAGCTCAGTCAAAACGCTGGTAAGGAGATAGAAATACTTTTTGTCTGTGTAATAATAAACATAAATAGACCATTTTTGTTACGGTAACGAGATTCTTTTGTCTCTAGGTACACAGCAAAATCAACAACAAAATAATGTTTCAAATATGCAGACAACAGCTGTTACAGCATCATCTGTTCTTTCTGGTGGACATCCGGGACCTCTCCTGTCCTGAGCCCCGCCACCAGGGAACTTCCAAGTTCCCCATCCTAATAATATTCTTCACTCGCATACTTCTCATCATTCGTTGCATCATCATCATTTGGCGGCCGTTAACGTGGCGCACCAATCGAGTGTCACGCCACTTGCTACATCCAGCCACTATCAAACGCACGACCTCAGTTTTTTGGGACACGTTAAAGATTTCTGAGAGCAGGGGAAGACCTCGATTAAGAGGTAACAAAACTGACAAATTGTACGAGTACTCTTAACCAGTGAGAGTTAATTCGACCGCTTTTCTTCGTTTCAACTTTAGTAAGTTTTCTACGATAACAAACAATTATCCGTGATTCTGCTGACTCTCTATGTCCTAGTACAATAATGCAAAAGCTGTGACAGTTGCATAAATTTTTCAACGGTATGCACAGTTTTTATCACCTGTATGTCAGGTATTGTTTTTGAGATATGTACGCATAGATCTTATCTTGAAAAAGTGTGCCATATGTGTATGTACATGATCAAAAAAGAAAAAAAAGAAAAAAATGAAGAGAGAGACATAGAGAGTGTTTCCATGCACACGGTAAAGAGACACCATAATTTTCTCTAGGAGCGTTAGATTAGAGCCTGATATAAAAGTCTTGCCATACTACTGTATGTATGAGAAACAAAACATATTTTTATGAAGGCTTGATGTAAAACACAAAGAAGCTACTTATTATCAAGCTAAGCTTATTATCAAGAGAGAGAAATATTATAAATCTTTTCCAAATAAGTTGAACCGAACGATACGATTTAGTTTATAAATTTATTTTCAATTAGTCAACCTAAAATCGTTGAACGCAAACAAAAGTTTAGAATTTGTGCGAACGAAGACATGTATATAAGGATGCAAACGAGTCATCCCACCGATTAATATGTAACGTCTTTCAATTTCTTAAGAAGCTGAAAAGTATGTTTCTTTTAATCATTGGCTCAATGATATTTTGATCGTATCTTGATGTAAAGTATTAAATATGTTTACAATCTTTTCGACGAAGTTAGAAAATATTTTATTTTTAGAGTCGAGTTATTTAATGTTTTAATGAAACATTGCAAAGCAGTAGCTAAAAGAACATGTGGCAATACTTTAGTCAGTAAAGGAACGAAAGAACATTATTTCGCTTTTGTTTTTATAAATTTATTTCGTATATATACAAAGTTGACAGTATTTTATATTTTACAATATATAATTCCAAATTTTTGCTTGTATGTATACATTTATACATAATTGCGTATATATACATATGTATGTATTTATATACACGTATATATTTTGCGATATCGCCGAGAATCGTACTATATCTCACTTTTTTTTATATACGTAAGTTCTTTAGGAGTTTACGTCGTTTTTTATATCGTTTTTTTACATTGTTTTTTATACATATTTTTTTCGTTAAATCCCTTTAACTTTCGTTGAATATTGATCGTGTTAGTGAACGTTTTTCGTTAGACTTCATGTACTTTTGATTTTCTTTGTTTATTATTATTATTATAATTTTTATACGTATATATTATAGTAAATATTCAAGTAATCGTCGTTAAAAAGAATGCTAGTTTTATAATCTTTTTTTATGTCTTATTTATCCGCATCGTGGAAATGAAATACCCTCGCGGACTGTGATCGTTTCGGACAAAACTGACATTTGTTCCAATTGTCTCACTTTGTCTGATATGTTTTTTTCAACCATTTCTTCCTCGTTTTAGTATTATTCAGTGTGCCATTTTCTTCGAACTCCCTACGCCGATACTTTCTTGCCACAGGCATTAATTCAGTCTACCAGATCGTCGACGCTATCCTTTCTTTTTTTCTTTTTCTTTTCATCTTTTTAATTCTTAAAAGTAGACGTCCTATATCCTTAAACATTACACGCAACAGCTGCTGAATACGTTTACGTTCTGATGTAAACCGTACGAGGAAAACAAAATGCAAGAATATAACGTATGAAAAAGGTAGTTAGGAATGTGATGCGCTATTATAAAAAGAAAAGAGAGAAAGGAAAGGGAAAATATTGAAAGCATCGTATTCGTTGGGAGGACGACGCGTTTCGGCGATCCATTACTGCTTACAAGAATGAACTATAAAGTATTTTGTAAAGAACCTAGGGTATGCAAATAGAATAGACGTACAAATTCATCGTTGATATATTTTTTAATTATTTCCTACGTTTGACCGTAAATATACATACAGTTATTTTCTAACGTTCACTTAAGTTTTGTTCCAGTAATCATAAATTTTTGGTCTTCTTCCAATTGATCATCACCGACTGTTTTGCATCGTATTTCTAGCAAAAGTCGTATATACGTTCTATAGCAGGTAATATGAAAAATTCAGGATTCGTCAGACCTCAAATATAAGAATGTACTAAAAATATTATATACAAATATATATGTGTGTGTGTATATATATATATATATATACTGAAAGTTATATATATATATATATATATATATTTATATATATATACATTTAAAAAAAGTATAAAAGAACGAGCTGTATTAAAATACTCCACCGCCATGTACTTGTAATCATGAAAAAAAGAGAAGAGAAGAAAGAGAACAGAGAGTACACTTTAGGTTATATGTTTTAGCGAGTAAGTTTGTATACAAGATGAAGAAAAAAAAAAAAATAAGATTACTACGATATGTAAGTGAAAGACGAGGAGAGAAGTATAAAAGATGCGTATGTCTGCATGTGTTGTATGCGTATACATGCACGCGCGCGCCGAATCGGAGAGAAAAATATGTCGGAACGTGTGTGCTTGTTGCGTGCGTTTTATGCGTGCATATAATAATCCGAAAAGTATAAGGGAAAGAGAGAAAGAGCCTGTGAAAGAATTAAACAAAAGGGAAGAGAGGGAAAAAAGAAAGAACGTTGACATGTGGGTAGTTATATATATAAAAGTATATAATATAATATAAAAATATATATAATGTGAGAGAGAGAGAGAGAGAGAGAGAGAGAGAGAGAGAGAGAGAGAGAGAAATTTTTCAGAAGTTCGACGTATGATTTTTTTTTTTGAGAGATTAAACAAATGAGAGGCTCAAGAAGCGGTCTATTTTCAAGGGTAGCCAAAAAGAAAAATGAATAAAAAAAAAGTGGAGAAAGAACCTGATATTTCCGCGCTCGACGAGGCGGACAGTTTGTCTTTGATATTTCAGAAAAACGACCACTTCGTCGAGGTATAATAGGCATAGTTGGTGTTCCTAGAGAAAAAAAAGATGAGAAAGAGAGAAAGGAAAGGGAGGAATAAGAATAGTTAACGCGTCTGTAAAAACGGAAGAGAAGAAAGAAAAATAAGAATTCTCCGGTGCCTTTGCATAGCGCTGGACTTTAACCGCACCTGCATACTTTTTCCACCTTATGAGTAAAAGTCCATGGATATGGCCTCGTGCATAGCTCTTTTTCGGGACACCCTGTGTATGCTCCTTTCCTCTTTCGTCCCCCGTTCGCAACTTTTTTGTCGTTTTCGTCGCCATCCGACACTCTTTTTGCGCCGTGAGCAAGCTAACAAAAAAGAGATGAACAAAAAGCGGTTCAACGGGCGATCGAGAGAGGAAGAAGATGAAATATTTTTTAATAATGTGAAAATGATTATCGAAAGAGAAGAAAAAGTAAGATGTGTGTTTTTTAGAAAAAAAGAAAAAAAAAAGAGGATCGAGAGACGAGAGTTGTTGACGAAAGGGGAGTGAATATAACGAAGAAACACGTTTTTTCTGTACTTTTCAACGATGATTTCTTCGATTTTCTTGTTTTAGCAATCTTTTTGCGTTTCATTGAATGGCAAAAGCCAAGTATAAAAGGACGTGGAAAATTTGTTACTCGGATGGGATGGGAAATATTTATTTGCATTTTTCAAGATTAGAATTTCGCTGGTAGAGCTATGTATACGTTTTGTACTTATTCCTTCCTGTGTATCGAGTGTATAGATATTTTACTTTATACCATGAATCAAATGCAGCGAAACAGCGAACAACTTCGTTACAGAAGATACCGAGGAACTCTGTTTTGCGAACTCAGTGATTGGAAATGATTTAGTTTGTCTTCTGCCTATAGATACATACGTTTTCCGTTCTTGTAATCGATAGTAGTGTCTAATGATTAAACGAGCATAAGTATCGCGTTTTATAGAGCATAAGTAGTAATAAGGTATAGGCCTTTATTGCCTAAGTTGCACGAGCTAAGAGAGTGAAAGGGAGAGATTGCGAGTGAAACCGAGAGCGAGAGAATGGGAAAAATGACAAAATGATAATAACAGATTGAATTTGCGTACATCTCGTTTTACAGTTTTACTAGAAACTGTAAGGAAGAAGACATAAGAAAGAAAAGTCTTAAATCTTGAGAAAACAAATTCACGGAAACTCGTAGAATTCCTTTTTTCGTATGGTAAAAGCGTTTCGTACCGGTGTTTAATTAATCCTCTATGGACTATTCGTAGTAATGCGCGTGAGCATGTAATGGCTTTTAACTTAAAGCATTAAACATTTCCTCTTGGAACAAGAAACAAATTTATAAAAAGGCCTGCAAAATTTTTGAAAATGGGAACTTTTTCTTAAAGCATCGAATGCTTTGTTTAGATTATAGAGGATTAATATCACGAAATACCGTTATTGTTATTACTATTACATTTTTGCGTTATTCGTATACTATCATTTACAGCGATACGATTAGACATTTGAATGCTATTTCTGTAGTAAGTTCGAAAGTAATCATTGCTCGAAATGGGACATCGTGTTCGGTAATGATAAATCTTCGCGTCTATCGATCTTAACCTCATCAAAATGAGTAAGCAGAAAAATTGAATAACCAGAAAGGACGACGACGATGAGAAACACAGTTTCGAGCATTGATCTCTCGCTAATTTACCGTGTAGTTGTTGTAAAACTGATTGTTTTCGACGAGCGATCAGACGCAAAGGTAATTGATCGAACAGGGAAAAAGAAAAGAAACTAAAAGTTTAAAAGGTAACAGTTTGTTGTAAATCAAACGCAATTCACTGAGAGATATGAGGGTGACAATGAAAACCATATTTTTCTACGCAGTGTCGAAAAAAAAAAAACTCTTAATCGTACTAATGCAGAATAGAGCCGAAAATGAATTCGATTAAAAAAAAATGGCTTCGTCGCGTGAAGCGTAATAATTTGCTTCGCGCGCGAGCTACGGATTTTAGTTGGTTCATGCAAAAATGAAAGAAAAGAAGAACACAAGAGGAAGGGGAGAAAGTACAATAACGAAACTTGAGATTCGCGCTAATATATTTAGAGGCACCGAAGCGTTCTCCCCCGCACTTTTTTCCTTGTAAATAGAACGAAATCGAAGAAGAAAGAAAGAAGGGATAGACTTAAGATGAACACCAAGTAAAAATACATCGTTTTCGAATGGCACAAGATAATGATTTCTCGATCGAGAGGTGAATAATTTTTTATAAAGTTCATCGGATAGCTGTTGGTTTTTTAAGTAATCTTAGACGTAAGACGCAGTTATTACATGTGTACTTACACGATCCTTTACAGTCTAACTTTATCGTTTTTCGACGCGCAAACAAACGAAGGAAGAATACAAATTTTTAAGTTGCGAATTTATATATCCGTATCAATATATTCGCGTAGCAAAGAAAAATTAATTTCTGGAACTTAAATTACTGTTACATTTCGATATTTTGTTTTATCTGTTTTGGGAATTAGTTAAAAAACGAAAAAGTCGTTTAACCGATTCTTCTATCGTAATAAATCCTTTGGAAAAAGTTATAGATTAAAATTAAATTAGTAGAGGAGCTAGACCGTAAAGGATTCGAATGAAACAGGAGAAGTTTTGCATGAACCAACGGGCGCTGTTCTTACGTGTATATTTTATCGGAGTATCCAGCTGCCGCGGTTCAGTTTCTCGGCTTGTCCAGTCGGCGTGGTATGTGTGCTTGCGTTTTTTGCGTGCGTCCTCTGTGCGCGTGTGCGTAAATGTGATTACCGGTTTTTCAAACAGAGACGTCAGCACAACAGGCGAGTAACGACGGAAGGGAAAAATGGAAAGATATACAAATTCCTCGACATAGTACAAAGCATTTAAACTCCTCTTTTTCCAATAGCCTAGGGAATATAATAAGTACGCATTGCGCATAAGTCATTACGCGTAAAATAGACATCTACCGAGTAGCCGGAGAGTCCGCGACGCAACGAGGCAATTTATTTTCTTTTTTCTGTTCTTCTCTCTTCCATTAGTTTTGTCTCGATAATATAATAGAAAAGTTATGACAATGATTTTATTTTAACCCTTTGCACTCATGAATCGCTTCTTCCACGCGACTAAAGAAACTCACGTTCAATTCATAACTTTAGAGAACATTTTTGGAAATTAAAAAGAATATGTAGCGAGAAAGCATAAAAATATGAAAACTTCGATAGTTTCGTAATTTATTTCGTTTTCTTGTTGTTTGTTTTGCTTTTTAATACGGTATCATTTTACTCGAAAACGTAAGTGCAGAGGGTGCCAACAAATCGTACATGCAATTTGTCTAAATAGATTTGTAAAAGATTTTTTAAGGAACTCTTCTTATTGGACACACAAACGCAATACTAAAGATCCGTAAGAAAGATATTCTTACAAACTTTTTACGAGACTGCAAAGGCTGACGTTTTATAGATTACTCGAAATAGCGCAAGGTACTTACATTGCGACCGATCAAATGTTAGCAAGGTAATATACTTTTGTAATAGACTAGCCAAATTGTGAATGGTGAATATTTTATATAAACCGTATAGAACTCTCTGAGGATTAATTTCGACGCACCGCTGAATGCACACGATAGGATATATCGTCTAGAAAACTTCAAGTTTCGGTAGCTAAATCTCGAGTTGAATCGTATTTGTCTTGTCTCGAAAAACTGTATTTGTTGAACTCCTTGATTTGTTCACCACCGTTTAGTGTATCACGATAAACCGTATGCCTAAAGAGCGCATAGATACTGCCATAATTGCGATTATTAGTAGCTTCGAATTGAAAAGAGAAAAAAAAAAAAAATACGAAAAAGAAGTATTCAACAAAAATGTAACATCGATAAACGATGTACTTCCTTCGAAAAAGAAATTTACTCGTTACTCATTTTTCGAATCTAAGATTGCGTTTCCGGTTGTGGATTTTCCGGACATCCGATAGATAATAAAGGAGAAAGAAAGGAAAATAGTGAAATTTACAAGCTCGGAATATAGGAAATACGAGTCTTTTGTTTGAATCCACCATGTTTTCTTTTTCTTCATTTCCGTTTGTTCCTCACCGAAACATTTGTACCACAGTCTTCCAGGGTACAAAGGAAAGAGTAAAATAATACCGTTCGTTCGTCATGGTGCGTAAATCAAAAAGGGAAAGAACAGACGAGAAGTAAAAAGGGATGAAGAAGAGAGAAAGAGAGAGAGAGAGAGAGAGCAGAAAGCGGGAAAAGAAAGAAGAAGAAAGGGAAAGAAAGATAAGGTGAAACAAAAAAAGAAAGAAAGGACTAATAAGAGAAATTGTGTATAACTATGCGAACCCTCTGATGATCTCAGCGTTTTATTTTTGTATAGAGTGCATAAAAAACATGTAATCTTCAGGAATGTAAGGACGAGGAAAGAGGTACGCAGTTTGAGACAAACAAAAAAGCAAGACTTATGTAGTAGATGAGAAGACGAAACGTATAAAAGGGAGATGTAGGTATAAAAAAAAAAAAAAAAAAAAAAAAAAAAAAATACAGACAGACGAATTTAGGTTGCGAGGATAGAAGTTTAAAGTTTGTGAACGTTTTTTCGGACATTTCCCAGTGCTGCTTTATGTAATACCCTATATATATATAATATCTATATATATATATATATATATATATATAAAAATTGTATGAAAAGTCATCTAAGAAAATATGCTACTTTTTTATTATTCATAATTCCTTCATTCTCCATATCCTGATGCTAAAATAAACAAACACACACACACACACATACACAAATGGGTTATAAAATATGATTTAATTTAAAACGACTTATAATTTTATGTAATAATGATTTATTAGTTTAATTGTAACTACTACAACCGATAACAAAACGTTGATCTTTTTTTAACCACATTTCACGTAATATGTCCGATTATGTACACTTTGGAAGCGTTATATAATAAAACCGATATATAATCGGTTCTTCTTAATAAATATAAATACATAATTTACAGGGGTAATTTGACGTAACATTTCACGTGTAAATACGCGTATAACATATAACATATTAATATAATACAATACATATTACTACATATTATACGCGTATCTATATATTTCTATATAGCACACGTACAAACATACTGACACGCTCGCACAATGTAAACCGTAGTATTAAATTATTTAACATGACATATCCTTACATTCATTTTTCAACTTTTCACTGTTTCAACTTTAAACATTAAGGAACATTGCTCTTACTCTAACTTGGATCAAAGTTTCTTTAATCCTACATATTTACAATATACAACATGAAAGAAAGTAAAGGCATATAAATAAAAAGTAACGGAGAAATTAATATCGATAAAAAATAATTATGCAACGCTTTGTTTTTTATTTTAAAACGTCCGTTCTTTGTTGCAATGTTCCTTTCCAGTTAGAGCTATAAAATGTATTCCATCGATTACAGACTATTCTTAACGTTGATTTTATATTCCTTTTTCATAATTACGTGCAAAGATAGGTGTTATTATGCTGTTTCTTTTAGGCACATGATCCAAGATGATTGATACCGTTATCTTAGCAGAAAACAAAATCATGTATTTTCGTTTCACTTTTACACATCATATATAACAAATACGCATCTTCTTTCAGTATCTTGAGCACAATAAGAATTGTTTGTGCACCGTATTATAAAGTATTTGCATCTCTTTTTGCTTAAAGATGAAAGTATTTAAAAGCTGGTCTTACAAAGGCTGCTTTAATTTAGAATACACAGTAAGATACATCTAATTAATATACTAACATTTTTTTATTAAATTTGAAACTAAAACTTTTATTGCTAAGCTAGTTTTATTCTTGTCCTTTCCATACATTTCGAACATCATATCAAATGTAAAATTTAAAGAAAAGAATTCAACAATTCTAGGCTTATACCCACTTGTAATTTATATAAAAGCTTGAATAATTTATATAAATATCTTTTTTAAATAAAATTGTTTAAAGTATCTAAATATATATATTACATTTCAAAAAATTGCCCTTAACAGGTACGTTCTTACTTTAAGAATATTGTGCACATTAGAGGCATATTAAAAAGAGAAATATAAAATTTGCAGAATTAATTTAGAGCCTGTTTGTTTTTCAGCTACATTATAAGTAGCATTTCCAGACTAATACATATATATATATATATATAACTGCAAAATTTGGAACCATCAACAACTATTCCATTACATCATGAAAGTGTCTCTGATAAAGCTCGCTGTATCAATCTCTCAAATTTAAATTGCCTAAATTATAAAACAACTTTGTTTTAAGATTAAGATAAAAATGTATTAAGTTCTCAAAATAGAAAATGGAGGTGGCCCAGTCTGCCTCATCATCATTGCAAAACTACTTAATCCTTCTTCACCATTATTATGGCTATTCTGATTATTCTGTGAACTGTTTAGATTTTTGCTTCTGCTACTATTATGACTTTGCAAATGTTTTTTTAAGTGATCCTTTCTATAAAAAGCTTTGCCACATTCTGTACAAACTTGATTTTTGCTACCTGAGTGTATAATCATGTGACGTGCAAGATGTTCATTGCGTTTAAATGCTTTGCAGCACATATTACACTGATAAGGCCTATCTTTATTGTGTCCTTGTTTGTGACGATCTAGATGTTCCTTGCGTTTTAAACTTGCACCACAAATATCACAAATGTGAGGTCGTTGCCTGTGATCTTCTAGATGTTCATGTAATGCCTCTCTGTCTTCAAATCTGTATGCACATTCTGGACAATGATATATTAACATACCTGAAAGAATAAAATTTATCATTTACAAAAAAGAACATTCTCAATTTCTGTTATATCTTTTTTCATGTATTTACCATTGATATGTTGTGGCTCGACTTCAAATTCAATTTTTGGTCGAATTTCTTGGCAATTATGCGTTGAATTATTGCTATTTTCTTCATACTTAGTTACATATGGTAAACCTAATGTACTAGAACATCGTGCTAAGTATTCTGAAGTAAGTCTAAAGTCTATTTGTAACGGATCAGTCATAGTTGCTGCATCTACTTTTTGAATAGTCTGTGTACCCGAAGATTGATGAGATATCTGAGGGCATGTTTCCTTATTTCCACAATTATTCTCATTTCTATTTTCATCCGTTTGTTGAACATGAGTTACTGGATGCCCAGAGTATGTATATCCAGTGATATTAGGCTGATTATGTTGATGGTTGTGCATATCCGATGGATATTTTATATTACGTGGATCATAAGCCATCTTTCAACGTATGATAAAATAAATATCCTTATCGTTTGTCTATAAATATAAAAATACTGTAATAAAAAATTAACAAGACTTAAAAAATTACACATAATTACAAATAAAAAAATTGTCAATTGGGACTAACAACTGAAGATCATTTTTAGGAAAGTTGCATTAATAATTTAAGAGATTGAATTTCAATTTTTATCTAAAAAAAAGCGAAACTAAGAAATACTTTACTTTTTACATTTTATCAACAAAAAAAAAAAACTTGATCAAACTGTGAACGACACATCAGTGTCGAATAGAAAGATTAGTTAGCAAAAATTTACATATGAAGACAATGTTGTCGTAAATTCGACGTAAATGAGAAGCTTTATTGAGCAGGTCAGGAAAGATGTCATTTACTATTCAATATTTTTGAAAATTCGAAATATTCTTAGAAAATATTGCAGTTACTGCGAAATAAAACTATTTATCTACATTATTCACGTGAATCAAATTTACTCACCCCTTAGTGCACAGTCAGTTGTGAAATCAGCACATAACTGATCACTATTTGTTTGTATTGAGCTTGGCCATCTTTACACATCAGCTGCTGTAGAAATTCCGAGTCCTTCTTCTAACAGGCTATTTATTTTACAAAACTATACACTTTGATTATGTATCAATGATTCATTTATTAACAAGATATTATAAAACAAACTAAGTACTCGATTAATCTCTCTCAATCATGATCACTTTTGTATAGTGCAGTTTCGTTTCGAAATACGTAACGATGCGATGATCACACAATAGAAAAGGTATACCGCATTTAAAAGAGGCGGCTATTTAAGGCATTCGTCGAAAAAAAATCACGATTTGTATCAATATATATCCCGATCAAATCAATAAATATTAGGCAAATACGTTATAATTTTAGTAATATTTTTATCGATTCTAATCAATGTCTTTCAATGATTTCAAATTTATTATATATTCCTGTCATAAAAATATTACATTTATTTAGTTAGTATTGTTTCTGTATCTTAAAATATATATCGTACTCTTGTACTCTATAATCATTTTCTAATAATACTAAGAATATAATATTCATTCATCTTTACGTATTTATGTGTGTGTATTATTAATTAATATTTTATGTATTGATATGTCATATATATTTCATATATGTGACGAAATTTTATTTTAACTTTTTCTTTTATTTGCCAGAAAAGCTGGTAATATTCAATGGATACTGGTTAATACATATCTACGATAATAACGCTATTTTTATTTAAATTTAAAACCGGTATGACTAGGTACGAATGCATTTTCGCAATGATGACATCTTGCGGTAAATAAATCCACGTTTCAGGACCGTAACTTCTTTGCGTGACAATTAAATATATTTATGTTAGTATTATCTTAGTGAAAATAGCTTCGATATTTAATCAAATTTAAATAAACCTATTAATCCGATTTACTAAATTTTGGATTTTTATACTGGATTTTATACCGATAGGAAAGTATAAACAGTTTACGAAATGTAAATTCAAGAAATTAAAAATAAGATTAAATATTTTTTCTTAACGAGGGTGTAGTTTTAACAAATCGTAAAAAATAACTTAATTAAAATAAATTCCAATGTTACTATCACTATAATTATAATTGTATGGTTTTTTAAAAACAGAATGTTGGGAATAGTAAAAATTAACAAAAAAATAAGTTTAAAGTTCATTGCCTCTTCGAAGAATATCGAAAATAAAAAATGATGAGTAGTAAGCATACGTAGGTTAATGTACACATAGTGAACCAGATGTTTGTATATTTAAACTTATTATGTACAAGGGGTTATATTATATTAAACAACGATTTGCTATATAGGTATTTGCCTATAAGAACTCGTAACATCGGTACAATATACTTGTTAATCGCATGACCACGGAGTGGTCACAGAACAAAACTTGATTATAAACTTGGTATTTTTTTATCAAGAAAAATGAGACGAAGGATATAAGCGTGTATATCGAATTTGTAATAGTTAATTGGCTCGAGTATTCTTTTGTCCAGTTGCAAATACATGTTTATAATCGATTTAAAAGATACCATTGAAGTTTTCCGATATTTGCAAAAATATAGAAACGATGTGTTATAAATTAGTAAGAATCGATAATGTGAAAGAAGTTTCGAAAATACAACTGAATACGAATGAACAGCCGTTTCTTTGCGTTTCAGGAAACTTCTTTGATATAATTATCGAAATATGTATACTCTCGCTCAAAAGTCTTAGGACATTTATCGTTTTTAATAAAACCTTGGTATCCGATTTAAATTATAAATTATAAATTGCTTGCATGTTTCAATAACATTTACTTTCTTTATCATATAACTAACAATTTTTGATATCTTTATTGTATACATAGCCTTATCCATTATTATTTTTAACCTAATACAATAATTGTCTTAAAATTTTTGAGCGAGGAAGTAGTTTCGTGAAATATTCATGTTTGTAATGATTCGATGAAAGATCATCGATTACGTCCACTTGAGAATCACGACGAGCGTTGTACGATGTCTATTTAACGCGAGTTCCAACGAGCGATAATAATAAATTACTATTCGCATGCACTTTTGGCAGACGCTTGGCGAACAACAGATTATCTTTGTTACCAGCTAAATAGCGAGCATTCAGGAATATTTAGAGCGTACAACAGCGTGTCTCGAATGATCAGACTTCTAATTGATTTTTCAACTTGTAGCACAAAAAGCAATAAATCATATCTTTCTTGACACATTTTACGAAATAGATATCTTAACACGTTACCTTGAGCAAAGATACTTAACACGTTCGACACCGTAAGAAATGTAACATTTCGAATGATATCGTCGAATCGTATTAACATATTAAATTACAATATCTAATTATATAAATATTGTGAATATATAATAAAACGGTTTTTTTTTTTTATTTTAGTTTAATATTAAACAGAAGAATATTTCTGTTAAACAAATGTTTTTGTTCAATGTTTATATTATTAACATCATCTCATACGGCATGGGACATGTTAGTGAAATTATTTAAAATCAAGTAGGACATAAGCAACGAAGAAGGAACATAATACCTCTCGTACAGGCTGCAATTCGCCAACGAATAATTTCAACGAGAAGAGTTTATGATTTCGTTACGTTGGTTGTATCAAAGAATACTGTTCTATCATTTTTCTTTCGAAGAGTATCGTTTCATACAACAGAATCTCGCTCTTACTCAAATTTTAGAGACACTGGAATGCACGTGGGTAGCAATAAAGTATATTAGTAATACAGTCTCAACATCTTCTACTTTCGCGACACATGAAAAATTGAGAAAATTGTCGGCGTGCGTTTCACCTACATGTACACATGTGCAACAGCATTCTTTCGATGTTAAACAAATAGCAAACAAATTTCGATAACTCTTACGCAATTACGTATACATTTGGATCTCGTTTGTTCATGATAGACACCTTCGAGGTTCCATTCCATAACTGTTTTTCGGTCTCGCGGAGAAATTTGAAGTTGACGAATATTTGTTTCTAATTTCTAGAATACCTTTCAATCATGTCCTTGACGATGTGATCGAAGTGAAGATTTCTCCGGTGAGCTTTCAAACGCTGCCTTGAAAGTAATTCGTACATTTTTCTTTCCTTTCTTTTCTTTTTTCTCTTTTTTTTTTTTTTTTTTTTTTTTGTTACTTCTTCCGATTGATCGATAGAGCAACATTTTTTCAAACTTTTTGCATCTTGCCGCATTTTATTATTTTATGATTCGAAAATAATGTCGACAAGATCTATTGCCATGTGGTAAGATACCTAACAGAGGCAACACCTAAAACGAGAACCTTGTTCTCGAAAATATAAAAGTCACGCGTGAAGAAATCTCTAATCGAAATTGCTGCCTTTCGAAGGACGATCTTCTACGATGTTCAGTCTCTCGGAGAAATTTGTTTACCGAAAATACATACATTTATGTATATTTGTATAATCAATGTAACATCGTGAGTATTTTTTTGCTGATTACACACAGAGAACAAAAGTGATATACGCGACATCTTTCTCTTATTTATTACTACGCGAGGGAGTCGCGGACATAAAATTAACAAAGCATCGCTACAACTCCCTTTTTTTTCTTTTACGTCGCTTTTATGTTTCTTGAATCGCTAAATGTATGTATATATGTATATATATATATATATATAACAGCATTCTTTGTGCACAGTACACCGTATATAGTCGACTTCCGTTACCGCGCATCAGTTGAGGGATTAATAACTTGAATTAGTTAATTACACATAGTTCAAGTACATTTACATACACATCTTTATCACATACTATTCGAAAACTCATGTTATTTGCATGTGAATTATAACAATTTCGATATGGATTGTACATATATATATATATATATTAATGTTGTTTAGTTTAGGTATGCCTGTGTGACCCCCTGAACGATGTTATCCTCATTCTCGACGCGATGATACTGAAATTTCTTTGAAATTTTTTTTCATGTTATTTTTATAACATATATCTTTCGGCAATGGTATAGAAATATATTTTTTAACGGACAAAGACAAAAGCGTAGAAAAGATTAAATTTCATTTTATAGATGATACGAAGACGATAAAAGAAAGGAAAACATATTCAGAGAGAACATTCATTGTTGAAATAACGTTCAAATACCGAAATAATAAAATATAGAAAATAAATGAGAGAATAACGCTTTTAATGATACGTAATATAATAATTTATGTTATTTCGATCGTTTTGACTATGTTAGAGATAAAGGATATCGTCGAGAATATTGAAACAGCGTAGAGGAGCACGATGATATCGATAAATAAACTCATATTCGACATTTATATCCTGCAACTTTTCATGGATGGTGTCCTGTTGCATCGAATAAATTAGCGTAACAAATGTAGCATGAACGAAAGAGATTTTAACAATTTTGCACACCTGTTCACTTAGCACACCTGCACATTGGTAACAACGATATCAACGTTTTTTCTTATCAATAACGATATTAATAATTTCATCATACTTGTATTATTGTAACGTAACTTTATTGTTAAAACTTAATGGACAAGTACGTTCATCATTCCAATTTCACTGGCAATTTTCTGCATAATTTAAGTATCATTATAAAGTATAATTTAATTAAAACGAGGCATAGAATAATTTTTTAAATACCTTTTTTAAGTTTGCCAATAAAAAGAAAATTGCAAACGTTTTACGCATTTAAATACAAATTTCTATAGATATTGAATCACTGGAATCAAATGTATCGTTACAATGTTCGTTCTAACTTAGTAGAACATGTATATGCTCATCGTCCTTTAAGTATTAACAAAAACAAAATGGAATAAAGCGTTTTCTATTTATACATAGTCTAAACATGTCGCAGTCAGGTTTCCTAAACGCATTTTAAATACGCTATTCAGTAGTGCTTGCGTATATGTACATACTTCGATTTATCTCGTGTACACATATGTATGCTCTTCGTTAATGTGTATTATTTTTTCTTCCAGTAAATTCATCTTGTGGTATATGCAACAGAATGTGTTAAACATATCTACGGAAAAAATACAAAGTTCATCGAATTTTATTTCTTCTGTTGTTCCAACTTTCTTGCATTATAATTATCAAATAAATATCTTGTAGAAATCTAAGGGCTACGCAATTTACACATGAGATTTACAGAAGGAATAGAAATTACTTTTAAAAAATAGAACATTTTAAACGATATAATAAATTGAAAGCATTCTAGAATAATATTCATATTTTGAATAAAAATCACAAATCGATACATAGAAAATCTAATCATTCGATTAATAGCAAGAAAAGAATAATATCATCTTGTAAAATAATTATAGAAATATCGTTGTTAAATATTAAACGATGGAAATAGATATAACGAAATTTCGTCAAACGACGTATCATTAATTATTACTAGTAAAATATAGTTCGTACAACCGAAGATTAATTCGACTCTTTGGACGAGGCCCTCTAAATTATTGGAATTAAGCGTGGCATTAGGTCATTTGGTTTATTCCGATAAATATTCATTCTGGCACACACGTCTTCAATTCCCGCCAGTTACTACTTATTTGCCACCGTGTGATGTATGTATGCATACTCTCGAAGCATCCAAAACAGCAACGATATCGATACACAATAATACCATATTTATATCAGTAACACATAATATAATACGATTTTACAGTCATTTACTTCTTCTTCTTCTTCTTCTTCTTCTTCTTCTTCTTCTTCTTCTTTTTCTTTCTTTTTTGTTCACTGGTAAATGATATATTGACAACGCTTGGTATTTTTATGATATAGTTATTACACTATCAATGATGGTGGTGGTGATGATGATGATGATGATGATGATGATGATAATGATGATGATGATGATGATAATAATAATAATAATAATAGTAATCATAATAATAATCATAATAGCGGTATAACAATAACATAATTATTATAATAATTACCATGAAATAATACAGATAGAAATATATACAGCATGCGTAATACATTGTCGTTGTTGTAATATTATATGATTATAATAGTAAAAGTAAAGATACACGTGGCTCTTTGTGTTTGATTCGAACGATTCCATCGCTACGCAAGATTATTCGGAGGCAAACACGGAGCTACGCTTTATCTGAACACCTTATTTCTTTGGGACGTACTAAGACCGAAGGCTGAATCAGACGGCATTCTCGCAAACATTATTGGAACGGTTCACTTACACTACTACAACATAACAAATACCATTGTTTACTGTTCGCACCTTCTATTCATCATCTGTTCATTAAGTCCAGAGTCTATTAAAAAAAATTCTAAAAGTTTCATTTGGATTTTATTGCAGTTTTAGTACTATTTAGAGTGAAACACAACATTTTTATGTTAATCGATAACTGATCTTTCTTATACACAATAATAACATGTCGAAAAGGATACTAATATGTAATAGTATTTTTTTTAATAATCTTTATATATCGTATGTTTTGTGTATTTCTACCTAGTAACGTTTATATAGCCAGAATGATTTTTTTATGTCGCTTATTCAATGCCTTCCGGTAAATATTGACGAAGACATGTACCGAGTTAGAGTATCATGCATAAGACATCATTAATAGTGCAGATCAAACAAACAGAAATGTTACACTCCGCTGTTATTCGCAAATGTACAGATGTATATTATATATATTAAAGTGTACTTCGTATAACGATGTTGAGAATCTTTTATCTGCTCAAATGCGGATAACCATTTATATTACTAATCCGCTCACTTTGAACTCACTGAATACGTGTACATAACATTTTTTTTATTGTCAATCCAATAATCTGCCATTATACTTTGCTTTTATACATGCTAATTTAACGTTAGCGATAGTGTACAACCAACTACGAGTATATAAGTGTCATTATCTTAGAATTCGATATTGCAAGGCAATGATTAATCTTTCCTTTCCTTTTACTTTTTTACAAAATCGATCGATTCCTCTGTGGTAAACCAGAGTATCGAAAAGAGCGCGCGGTTCAATATAATTTTTTTTTTTTTTTATGTTCAAATAGTATTCAATGCATCAAGAAATTTGTTTGTAGCTATATAGTTGAATACTTAAATGTATCCTGTATCGGATGAAACCAAGAAGATCACATCCAAAACTGACTTCATATGCAGTGAAATGTTTCTTGATGTTAGATAATTAATGTTTCTATAAATTGTTGGATGCATGTATGCTTGATTCAATTTCTGTTTTCGTGCCACCGTGATTATGATATGCCAAGTAGTATTAAAAATAAGCATTGCGCGATTATCCTTCATAGCCTTTCATTAGCACGGATCTCATAGTTATTAATAATAAGTTAACATATCATATATCTTTCAGTTCTGATTTCATTATTGAAGGTTCGTAAAGTCGTTGTGCCCGAAAATATATGTATATATATATGTATATGTTTCAATTCAATCAAATAAATCAAACAGAAAGTGCTTTTACCGATAAAATTTACAATTTCCCAGATTTTTCTTGCTTACTTAGTTCAAGGGCTAAAGCTAATTCAGCCTCTTCTTGCTGTTTACGCTTACGCCTTTCCTCCTCGGTCTTTAAGCTTTGTTGAGATGCCCAAACAAATTGCTCTTCTTCGCTCAACGAGAGAGGCGGTGCATTGTTACCGTTCCAAATTTTACCCATGTCATTTTTCGATTTTTTATCATTAAAAGTAGTTTTAGATCTATTGTGTGCTAAATCTTGTCCGTGCCTTCTGGCAGATTTTTCATTCTTGGTGGAAAATGCTTCGTCTATGTCGACCGTTTTTATCTTCAAGTTTGAAAACGCATCACAGTCGATGGTCTTTATATTTCTGTTGTCGTCAGAGAATGCTTTCACGAAATCAGTATCGAATTTAGCATTGTCTTTCTCAAACTTGCTTTTAGTCAGAGGAAAAGTATTTGAGAAATCGATATCAAAGCTTTTGGTGAACGAATTTTTACGAGAGAGTACCGAGGTTGTTCCGTAACTAAACGGATCCACGTTGCCAGCCGTTGTTTCACTCTTATTCGCGTTATGATCTTCTGCATCATCGGCGAAAGGATCTGGTATGTTAAAGGGATCTTCGTATCGATAGTCTCTGAACGGATCTTCCGTGAAATCCGGCAGCTTTGGAGTTACCGTTGATACTGTATGTGTTCTGCTGGTTGGTCTGGGTGGTGCCGTTCGAGTCAGTGTTGGTTCCGGCTGAAGCAGGTTTTTTTAGTGGTCAATTTTCGTTTACTGAAAAGATAGAAAGAATAGCGCAAGAACCGCTGGTTATCGTCAGGCTGCTGGACCATACGTGGCTGTTGTTGAATACTAGAATATACTCAATTGCAAGCGAGTCGAAATATTCGAGTTCATTCGTTTTGATTTTGTTATAATAAGAAACACTAACACGCAATAATCTGTAGTATGTTACTAAATTAAACAATTAGTAACCAACTGATAATCAACTTTGAGCAAAATATAAAAGAAACAACAAATGATAGATAAAAATAATAAGTGAACGCTTTTTAAACCATTCGCGAATAAATAAACATGCGTTTAAAGATTCTATGATATTAAATTGGTCGAATTAACTCGAACATTTTATTTAAGTAATGTAAAAATTTCCATGCAATATTATAAAAAGAAAATAGAATACTGGAACAAAGAGAACAAATTAATTAATTTGTAGACAGCATGCTCCAGGAGTCGGATCAATGAATAAACTGAAAATTGTGCAGCTTCTACCTAAATATGAAACAAAAAATATAATTAATCTTTTTTTTAATATAAATATATTTCACAAAATAATATTGTAATATATTAAAATGACATATTATATAGCAATATTAAGTAACTCGTAATTTAGAAATGTGAGTTAAGAATCATATCTCACATCACTATTTATGTAAATTAGCATTGTACTTTAAGTAATGTTTAAGTCATTATCAATATATTACACCTTCGTTAAAAATAACTGTATTTAAAACCTAAAGTAACAGCATACAACATACTGGACATTGATAAAACTGAGGAAGGAAGGGATATGCCCAGGAAGATATATTGGAACACTTAAACAGAAAGAAAGGAGATTGGTTAATACAATTCAGAGTGCCAAGAAAATAATTGTTCTACCAACTGATAGAATAGGAGCATAATTTTCAACGATATTATATGACACTTGAAAACGTGGAAGTACATACCTTAGAATCAAAATTAGCAAAATCTGCAAATCCAGTAGATGTATTAAAATTATTACTGTTGTTGTTATCTATTATGCCTTGTTGAGCAGAGAAAGCATTTGCAAAGGGATCAGGTGTAGGAGAAGGTGTAGGCGGTGCCGGTGCTGCTCGTAGAGGACCGGTAGGTCCTTGAGACGGTCGAGGAGGTGCTGGTCGTGGTGGAGGTTGTTTTGCTTTTTTAGGAGGGAGAGCAGGACTAGGACTTTCTGGTCGAGGTGGTGCATGAAGATTTGCAAATGGATCGTCTCCAAATGGATCTTTTGTCGCCTAAGAGAAAAAGAACTAATAAATAAACAAAATAATAGCTGTATTCTTGAGAGAATTTATTATTCCTATAATGACTTACCGATGTTGTAGTGGTAGCTTTAGTATCATTTCTTTTTCCATCTCCAAATGGATCAAATGGATCTTGTTTCACAACAGCATTGCTATCGTCAAATACACTAAATGGGTCAGATGTGAATCCCCCTGCTCCTCCTCCTCCTCCTCCCTGTAATTATAAACATATTGCTACATTAGGAATTACATAATAATATAAGTAATTATTTCAATTGAAAGATCTTACAGTAGTATTTGGAGATGAAAATGCACTTCCAAATGGATCCGGTGTTGATGCATTATTAAATGGTTCTGCAAAAGGATCTTGTTCAAATCCATCCATTGTTGCTCCATTTGTATTAGAAAATTGAACGTTTTTCTTATTTTGAATCTTATCTTCTTCGCTTGTTTTCTCATATCTATAGATTTTTACACAGAAATAATAAAGTAATATTGTTATAAAGACAATTAAGGAATATACATATTAAATACTTACTCTAAATTCTCAATTTCGGGATTAAATTGCAGACTAGTATCAGGTACAAGTGTGGCATCTCCAGTTGCAAGTGCAGAGTCATAAAGTGCAATTGCGTCACTCATTTGCCGTTGTTGTTCTTGTAAATGAGTGATTTTTGCTTTTGCTTGACAAATTTGCAACTGTGTATCCTGCAAATTTTTAGTGAGTTCATTTAATTGGTCCCTGCTTTTATTTTGTTGCTGTTCTAACTGCTGTTCTTCTTGTCTCAAGCCTTCCAATTCTTGTCGTTTAAAATTCAGTTCTTCTTCTTGAGCACGCAACACCGATTCTTGCTCTTCTGCTTGTTGACGCAATTTATCAACCTATTATTAATGGTAATAAAGTATTATACACAATAATTCATTTATTATGACATACGTATAAAAGTATATTTCTGTAATATGTTAAGTATATTTGTAGATACACATATACATATATATGTAACTTATAGACTATATACAAGACTAAATATGTAATTTAATGAAGTTTATAGTCATTCTATAATATATTAATTACATATTGTTAATAATGTATGGTGTTATATCTACACTTAATTATTTGCAATTATCAACATATAGTTGTAAATACAGGAAAATATTATATACAATTATAAAAATTTAAGACTCAAATCTAGATTAAATACTTGTATTTTTATCAATCTTGAAAAAAATTAAATTTAGCATATAGATTTATATGAAATACTTTTATAAGGTTAAAACATGATTTCATAATCTTTACTAGACTGGAGTCTCAAACACAAAGTTCTAAGCAAATATAATTCTTTTGATGGCAATCTATGCTACAACCAGTTTATCATGCAATGCAGCAAAGCACTAGCATTAACTATGCAGATGTAACGGAAACAAATAAAGCTTTTTCTAAAATAATGTGTGGTGTATATATATTAAATCATTAGTTTATATATTTATACTTTATACATACGCTTATATAGATATAACTAAAGTCCCATATAATTATTTTCTGAATATAATTAATACGCAAAATGAAATCATAAATGTTTTTATTTTTAAATTTTTCTAGGTTTATCATTATTCTTGTAAAAAGCTATCCCGATTTTTATCATTTTATAGTATTATACTTGATGAAGTTATAAGTACTAAAGAATTGTAGCCACTATCTCATAGTAGTGAGAAATAGAATCTGTATTTCGCAACCGTACCTGCCCTTCATTAAAAGTAGAAATTTTTGATGTACCTTTTTCTGTTCTTCACGTATCTTCTGCTCGACCTCACTCAAATCTTTATCTACTTCTGTCTTCTATAAGCCAAACATAATAAAACATAATAAAACTAAATCATAATGAAGGATCTAAACACATTGTAAAATAAAACAATAAAATGAATTGATAAATATTCTATTACATAAAATATAAATTATATTCATTGAAAAAAAAGTAATCAGAGAAAGATCATAAATAAATAAATTGGTCAATATGTATGAGGAGAAATATATAATGAATTATATAATGTAAAACATGCTATATGTATAAAAATGATTTTAAGTATCGTATAACTTATATTATGAAATATGCGAAAATGTTAAAAAGATAATATTAAATACAGGAAAAGACTCTTACACTTTATACCTCTTTCCTTAATTGATAACTATTTTGTATGCAAAAAAATAATTTGTAAAACATATGATAGTGTAATAATACAATATGCAGTGTTAAATTATATTATTAAAACTTAATTTGTATCAAATAATAATTTCTAAATTGTAAAAATCGTAGTAAACTTAATTATTTACATATCTCAACAAAAGCATTATATACAATTCACAAATCCATGTTTCTAATTTCATATGTAAGCAAAGCTGTACATTCAACAAGCAAATCATCCAAATATACCAAATTAAAATGTTATTTACCTGAGCTTTTAAATCATTCAATCGCTTTTGTGCTTCGCCTTTCTGGTTTTCTAATTGTTTTAATGTAGCAGCAAGTGTATCCAATTCGCTCTGTAAACTTTTAATTTCACCATTCTTTATCTTAATATCAGCTTCCTTTTGTGCTATATCTTGTTCCATACTTTGCCTCTCTTTTACAAGTTCTGCTATGTCCTTACTTATCATGTCCAATTCTGGGTTTGAATAACCAGAGACATTATTGTTTTCCTAAAAATGAAAATACATTTTATTGAAAATAAAAAAGGGAAATAAGTTATATGAAATGATGATTTAATTATATAATGACAGTACAGATGTTTTGTGTGCGTATAATAATATATAAAAAACATATGTCAAGTTAGAACTTAAATATCATATGTAATTTGAAAATATATCTACATTTGGATAATCATATTCCATGTATCAAAATTAATACATTCTATATTTTAACTATCTAAATATTTTAAATAACTTTAAACAGTTCTACAATATTTTTTATTGGGATATAATTCTTTATAATAAGTAAAATTCTATATCATTTACAAAAAACTGCCAAATAATTTAATAATTTTTATACAATTCAATACAACACATTTTTTTGTCAGTACAGAGTATAAAAAATTAATTCTTTCTTGCTACTGCTATCCATTAGAGGAAACATTGCAATTTTTCAATGAATTATATACCTCATATTAAATTAGTTTATAGAAATAAAGGTGCTGTCATTTATTGTGTTAATTATGAATTCTTCTATGTATTCACGACGAGTTTTAGGTTTGATTTTTTCCAGATCATTTGTACCGTACAAGGATATTAATTTTGCTTTTCTTGCTTCTATTTGTAACTGTTTTGCAAACATAACATTTCTCGCCTTTTCTCTTTTCAAGGTGACTATTGGTGTTTTATTATGTATTAAGACAGGCACAATTGTTATACAACTTGTCATATCCAAATTGTTTTCCTTTTTACGTAATGAACATATTTCCATTGCATTTAAATTACATTTACTACATTTTGACATGTTTGTTGATTTCAATGTAAAGAAATAAATTTCTAATAGATAAAAAATTGAAAAACGTATGTCAAGTTTCATAAAACTATAAGATGCGGTTAAAATTGTTGTTATATATTTATTTCTTATTAAATATAGTTTCTAATTTTATAATAGGAATAAATTTATGGAAAAAATATAATGAACTTCGTAAAAAAATAAACAAAAAATTGAATAAACAAAAAGGTAATAATTTTTGCCATTTTTCAGCAAAAATATAGTAGCTTTTTATTTTCCATTAAGAGAGTGAACTTCTTCTTGATATTAATGAATATGAATATCCAAGAGCAAATGAAACACTTAGAAAGATACACAAAGAGTTATGGCAGGAATATTATGAATGTTTAAAAAAGACATATAACGAAATTGGATCGGAAAGGATGATGTATCCAATAGCGTTTCAAGCCTTAGAAGGAACACTTGTCACGTATGATGAAAAGAATACTCTTATTACTTATTTTATAATAATAATATTACTAATACACCAATTTCAGATTAAAATGTCAAATATGTATTTCTCCAATAGAAATCTATGTTAGCGATGATGTAGAATGGTATTTCAATAATACTGTTAGCAATGATACAAGTAGGCTTATAGAATCAGATAATGTGTTCATTTCCCCAGAAGACAGATCATTAATAATACATAACATTAAGGTACAATTTAGTAAATAAATATTTTTTGCCATAATAATACAGCAGTCTTTACAGTCTGAACAAGCTGGTCAATATTGGTGTAAATTTGGGGATACAATATCAATATATTACTATATATCCATTGACACTGATCTTGAAGGAGTAAAAACTGTATACCCTACAACAGCACCCAATATGCCTCATGCAATACCACAAAATATTGTATCGGAATATAATTTAAATATTTATACAACATGGACTAAATGGTCTTTATGTTCTAAATGTAATGTAGTTGGTAAAAAAGTTCGATATGGATATTGTACTGTTTCTTCACGTGCAGATGTCAACAAGAAAAATATAATAGAAGAAAAACAACTTGCAGATTATAAACGGCAAAGTATACTTCTTTTTCGTACTATGCATTATCTATCTTAAAATTTCAAAATGTGTAACATTTAGCTGCAGAGAATGAACAAAATGGAACAATAGAAACTACAACCACAATTCAGGATCAAATTATAGATAAAAGTATGAATGATAAAATCAAAATGGTTTTGCGTTTATTTAGAAATAAAATACCTTGTAAAAGTAAATATTTGCCAAAAGCTTTGGACATTTCGAATATTAAAGATAGAAAAACAGAAATTATGGTGCGCTATTGCAAGGTATTATTAAATATTATGCAAATAAGAATATTTCGTGTAGTGCTTAATATTTAATATACAATTAAATTTACATAACTTCCTTGTAGATAAAGTGTCCAGAAAATATAATATTCGAAGTACGAGATAAAAAGGGAAATGTACTTGAAAGTGCAAATAATAGTGCTGGTATATATTCTATGGTTCAAGGAATGCCCGCTCCATCGCCGCCAGTTATACGCACAACAATTTATCAAAAACATGATAAAAAAGCAGTTCTTGTGTGTCCAGGGTAAAATAACATTGAAAATTAAAGAAATACATTCAAACTTTTTTTACTTTTCCAGAAATTTAAATACAGATGTTCCAATTAATTGGAAAATAGATGACAAAATCTTAAATCCGTCTATTGTAAAAGACCAATCTGAAGGAAGAATTTATTTTAATTCGCAAATGCATATAATTTTCAAATCATTAAAATTTCAAGATGCAAACATATATAGGTAAATAGTTATTTAGTTATTAAAACGAATTAAACAATAATACTTTGAATACAATTCATAATGACTCTGTTTACAGTTGCTGGCAAAGAAATGAAATCGTTGGTGTAATAAAATTAAATGTAACTGGAGAAATGGAACTACAAACAAATTACAGTGTTATTATGATTGGTGGAATGTTAATAATTGTTGTATTCATGATTGTGTTTTGGAGGGCATTTCAAACTCGTAAACGTTTTACGATACATTGACTGTATCGTGCACTATTTCTTTGAAATAAAACAACACATGATGTTGCAAAAAAGGTGTAAATAACTAAGAAAGAAGGAAAGAATTATTTTGATACAACAAGATATTTACCACAACAGATTCAGTTGGTTTTCGCATGGATGGTGGTATCATATCAGGGCTCAAAGCTGTGGGCGGTTCAACACCCCTGAGTTTTTGTTTAATAAGCCACATAGCTAGCGCAAATTGTTCTTTATTTAACTTTCCACTTTGACATGTGTCGCAAAGACTCCTGAAAAATAAATAAGAAATTTCTTTCATTTTTTCCTTATTCTTTACTAACCAGTAAACAGTATAATTAAAATATATATGTACCATATATGAGCTAAAACAGTCTGTGGAAGTCCACTTTGAAGGAAGACATCTTTGATTTCAATACCTGAGACATACCCGTCCATATCTAGATCAGCTTGCAAAAATAGTTTGTCTGCTACTATTTGATCCTCAGATGAAACTACCCACTGTACATTCGTCTATATCATATATTTTTATATTGGGATTAGAATATTTAATTTTTATTTTTATTTAACAATCGAAATATTACCTTTACTGTATCCAAACCAACTATGCCCTTCACTGGAGGTACATTAGGTAGAGGTGGAATAGATGGTGGGACTGTTGTAATTACAGCAATTGGCGCAGGAGATTTTGGTACTGATGTTGTAGAATCTTTCCTTTTTGCTGGTGGCATTAACTCTGGTGGAAGTACACTTGGTATAGCATATTTCTCTAAAGCTTTATACACTAAATGCACAGCCTGTGTTAAATAAATAATACATTAATTTATATTATAGAAATAAAAAATTAATTCATTATAACTATCTTGTATATTATAGAGCTTATACTTCTCTTGTATATTATAGAGAATATACTTACAACAACAAATTCATGTCTATCCAGCATACCATCTTTATCCATATCTGCAAGATCCCAAATCTTTCCAAGTGTATCCAAAGGAAGTTTACTATCCATAAGAACATCCTTTACTTTATTTCCAGGTATATATCCATTTGAAGGTTGCAAACTGTCAAAAAGTTGATCATATTTGGCTCTTTCTGAAGGTTTAATAGACCAATCTCCGTTACTGACAGATGTTATTACTGGTACAGTATTTACTATATTTTTTTGAGATATTACAGGAATATCACCCTAAAAATATATAACGGCGATAAGTAAAATAATTTATTTCGCGTATTAAATAATATAACAGTTTACCATTTTTGGAGGTGGCAATTCTATATTTAAATTTGACATACTAAGGTCTCTTCCTGCTTGGGCTAACGCACAAAGTTTGAGAGCAACAAAAAGACCAGATTTGTCTAATAATCCACGTGATTGCGGATCTGCCATATCCCATATCTTACTTAATACAACATCACTCAGCTGGGATTTCTTAAGAAATTTTGCAGCTTCCATCGCATGAATTTGTCCATATCCATTTGGATCCACCTTCATATGTCATGCGTCATATAACATATTAATCAAATATTTGATTTTAAACCATCTAGATACATAAACATATAAGATATTACTATATGAAAATACATAAAACTATACCTGGTTATAATAAGCTTCATATATAGCAGTATGGCTTCCAGCCACCTGTATAAAAACAAATTTATTAAATGTGTATATATATATATGTATATATTCACTGCTATTATATCATAAATTGTATCATATGACAAACTGTTAATAGTATTATGCATAAATAACTTACACAAATTGCCGCAAATATAATTGCCGCAAATGTATAATATATTAACATTAACAAATATATGAATAAAAGCTTCAAATTATTAAGTTTTATGATATGTAAGTTATAACCATTTTATTAAGAAGTTTATCAAGAAGTACATAGAGGAGATAATGTATTTAATGTAGATTTATCGAAAGATTATTTGTATGTACTGTCAAAGAAGTTTAAGTAACTGACGACACAAGTATGGTTGTATTTAGAATGTGTATGGTAAAAGGTGATATCGCTTTACACGAAAGAAAGATGAATCTTTCAAAAAATCTACTTAATAATAGATCTAGTATATTGAATATTATAGCCTGATAAAATTATAAAAATTATAATATACCTGCGTGGGTGATGGCAGGGCGGCCATACTTGCATTGAACACTGGCTTAACCAATCAGACTATGAATCGATAGTATGTCATATTAACTATTTTACTTAACATTTCGTAGAACAATTATTATTGTCAGATACATTAACGAAACGTAGAACACCGATTATGTTTTTCCTGTCAAATTATTTGGACGAACGAAAGAAAGTAAATGAAATTTATTAACAATATGAAAGACTTCTGCCGCTTGTAGCGCTCGATTGCCGTCTTATATCACCCGTGCCTTATATTCTCATATTCCACCTTCTTTTCATCAACCGATAATCATGCAAACTAGACTTCATGCGCACGATGTAAACTTACGATTCAAATTGAGTATCTATGTAACTTGAATATCTATATATCTATATTATTTTATAGATAATTTGTATCAAAATGACTTATTTCAAATTTGAATACAACTTTCGATTAATTGTTCTGCAGTGTATTAAAAATTATTTATGTATTGTTTTCTAAAATTATAAACAAGTTTATTTTTCCAATCAATTGAAAAGTATCCTGTAAAAAGTGTACATTTTAATTTACATTTTTAGTCGTTTTATCATTTTATTAAAAATTTACAAGCATCACTACTATTGGTGCTGCTACTCTTCAATTTGTATTGTTATAGTAAAATAAGTTATGCTATAATACGTATGTAGAACCAATGTTAGTAATTTGCCATAATATATAATTTATACGATTTTTATATAAAAATACGTGATATACATCAGAAAGAGAATGAAAAAATCGAATGACGCGTTAGTGGTAAAATGAATCAGAACGAATTGAAACGATCGATCAAAATTTTTTTCCCTGAACAATTTCGAGTAAGAAAATTGTCTTTGCCGAGATTATATTGGACATTAATTGAAAATAGCGCAATATAACCAATTCTCTGATCAAATAAAGTATAATATTTAGAAAAAGTCAAGTTTACAGGTTATTAACAAAATGCTACTGTCGATTAAAAGAAAATAATACTGGTTTTCATTGAAGAAAACTACCGGTTTAAAATGAACACTTTATAATCGATAATGATATTCGTTGAATCTAGTAAGTCTCATAGGTTTTGCTTTGTCATTATCCGAAGAATTCAAGACTATATGATGTTTCATGGTAAATATTAATCTTCGGAAAACAAAATACTAAAAGCATAGTAGATATATTCCTGTCATGATCTTTTCTTTCCTGTTTTTGGTGCAGATGATGCTTTCCTTCTCAATGTACAATTTTGGAAATGATCGTATATCTGTAAACAATTTGTTTACCTTTTTCATATTTCATACATAATTTTTATAGATAATAATAAATATATAATTTTTAATTTATTATCTTTTGTGTTATCTGAAATTTGATGTTACTTTAATCTTTCATTTCTAATATCATTTAGATTTTCATGATTTTCTATTTTTTCAGCTTTCACGTTGTTTAATTACAATGCATTTACATATATCAATATATTTTAGGTTCCCCATGGTGTGAACTTATAATGTGATATTATTGAGAATTTGTTTTTATTCAACAAGATTATGACTATAACCATGTAGAATTTAGTATCAAGAAGATGATGCCTCATTTTGTAGTTCTGACACCCATAAGAAGACGTTTGATCATACTCTCAATATTATTAATAATATGCGCCATTCTAAACCTTCTATCGCCATCAGATTTGCACGAAGAAACAGTCTTGCAAAATAGTATCGCAGAATTACAAGCTAAGTTGGAACATTTACATGCTAAATATATTACAAGTCAAGAAGAAATAAATTTATTGTCACATCAGTTATTGCAATTAATAGAGAACAATCACATTTTGCCAGATCTTCAATTTTTACTTAACAATGCTACATCAAATGTGACCAACATAAAGTTGCCATCTATATATAATTTTCTTCCTCATTTTTTGAATGATCCTAATAGTCTACGTCCAGCATTTGTACAGAGTAAAGGTCGCACTGGAGTTAGCATGGTACTTGGTGTACCAACAGTTAAAAGAGAAGTACAAAGTTATTTAATGGCAACACTTAAAAATTTACTAGATCGCATGAATTCTGTGGAGACAGCAGATACTTTAATTATCGTGTTAATCGCAGAAGTAAGTATTTGCAAGATAATAACATAGTTGCCTTGAAATATTGCACTATAGTTATTTTTATCTATGTATCATTCATATATATTTTTACAGACAGATTTGGAATATGTGACGTATGTTGCAAAACAAATTGAAGTTCAGTAAGTTATACGTAAAAAATAGCAATGTTTGATGCTATCCATTTCTTAATATATCTAATTTATTTGTTTATATCTCAGGTTCCCAACTGAATTTGAAGCTGGTGTAATTGATGTAATATCTCCGTCTGCATCTTATTACCCAGATTTATCCAAATTGCACGATACTTTAGGCGATGACCACCAAAGAGTTGTTTGGAGGTCAAAGCAAAATTTAGATTTTGCATTTCTTATGTCATACGCTCAGACAAAAGGAACGTTTTATGTACAACTAGAAGATGATATTTTAGCTAAAAAGAATTTTATAACGACGATGAAATCTTTTGCACTACAAAAGATAGCAACTAAAGAAAATTGGTTTGTTTTGGACTTTTGTCAATTGGGATTTATTGGTATGTTATATCGATATTGATATGTTAATTGCTAAAATTAATTGCTTTGTTTTATATTCATAATTTTTTATCAGGAAAGTTATTTAAATGTGCAGAACTGCCATGGTTGATACAATTCTTTTTAATGTTTCACAACGATAAACCAGTTGACTGGTTATTAGATCATTTGGTATCAACTAAAGTTTGTAGTCTTGACAAAGATAGTGTAAGTGTATACACTTAATAGCGAATTAGAAAGAAATATATTTTAAAGACATATATGTATTTGTATGTAATGTATTTATGTTAATGAATGTTTTGTATATTTTAGAAACATTGTAAAATGGCTAAAGCAGAATTATGGGTTCACTACAAACCTTCGCTTTTTCAACATATAGGAACACACTCCTCGTTGAAAGGAAAAGTACAGAAATTAAAGGTACATATATTAAAAGGAAAACAATTACACATATGGTATTTCTGTTTTTTTTTTTCTATATTCTATAGTTATTACAAATGGTATGTTTAGGATAAACAATTTGGAAAAATAACATTATATTATGCGCACGAAAATCCAGAAGCGATAGTCGAAACACAAATTAAACCTTACAAACAATATACGTTACAAAAGGCCTATAAAGGTGAATCATTCTTTTGGGGTCTTTTGCCGCAACCCGGAGACCATTTAAAATTCAAATTTTCCCATCCTATTTTTATAAAAAGGTATTTTAAACATGTATCATATTTTATGCAACAAGTAATTATGACGTTAACTTTTGTAATGCAGGTACTTATTTAGAAGTGGAAATCCTGAGCATCCATCCGATAGATTTTATAACACTACAGTAGAGGTCTTTACAAAGATATCCGCATCCATGAATAGAAACAGTAATGACATTACCGAGGATGGTTATGTTATTATAGGTATTGTACAATATTATATGAATAGGCATATGTAATTAATAATATATATATAACGCTGTTTATAATTAGGAAAGTTTGATGCTCTTGGGATTGCTCAAGGAACAGTAGATCCGAGATTAGGGAAAATATTGATACTTCGTTTGACAGTACACAGCGAAAGTGAAAATTGGGCTATCTTATCCGAGGTAACATTTATCAGTAAAGAATGTTGTTATATTTATAAATATTATATAAGTAAAATTTACGCAGATTTTCACATTTATTTTTCATTTTTTATATTAACAGATTCATATAGTCGAAGATCATCCTAGTTGACCTGCAGAAAAAATATTTCAAAAATTTTTTCGGCATCATTTACAGGGATAATATAAGCTAATTATTAAATTATTTTTAATTTTATTTTCGTGTCATTATATCTTGATAGATTATAGATTAAAGATTATTTTCCACCGTCCACCATGAGAGATAGCTTATACGATATTTTAGTAGATCTGATTTTAATTTAGAAAGTGAGTTTAACAAAATTTTGTTTTTAAAAGATGAATCATCATTACGTATAACGGGACGATATAAATATAAGTCCTTTATTAGCAAAAATATTTAATTCTTTTTCTGAGATATGTTTTCGAGCAACTTACGAAATTTTTGACCAATTTTACCAATTCTCTAATCGAAACAGTACCTGCGTAGTCAATATGTTATTTCATTTATCAAAGATCGAAACACCACTTATAATTTTATGTAGGTATTTCTAGTAAGTGAGCAAGGAAGTTTCTGTGACTCGAATCTCTCGCACAATACTATTAATGCGAATAGGAATGTCATATACTTAACATCGCGATAAAAATAAGTGCCAGACTATTTTAAGAAATGTTAAGGTCAGTGGAACAAACAAGTGATTTATCTTTTCGTAAAACAAGGAAAAATCGTCGAACAAATATACATTTGTAATATGTGTAATTATGTGCAATTTATATACTTTCTGTAATATATTATCAAAGAAATATTATTAATGTCTAGAGATTCGAATACTTGTTATATATTAAAAAGTGAACGGTGATTTAAAGTTTGTATGGTTCTCGTATATGTATTATTTATTTCGTATAGCTTCTTATATAAATATATATACATACATACATAAATACGCACACATGTATTTTCATATAAAATAAAATATATGTTTTTGAACATTAAAATATGCTTTACTCGATACACTTTATTTTTTAAACATTAAAATATACGCTTACTTAGGACTATTGTAATTACTGTACGCTATTTGCTACATATACTGCGTTATAAGTTTACATCAACAAAGATATTATTTTCATAATAATTTTCTGATATCAATTAAACCGTATAAGGATTCGATCGAGGATCGAGTCGATTAAAAATTGCCATTACTTTTGACTGAAATTATTTTAAACGCTTTCGTACTTAATTACGTCCTTAAAGAAACCATTACCCTGAATGGTTTAGGACTAATGGTGACTCCATCGACAAAATCTTTTGTCGATGGTTCTTCTCCAGGTACCGTGGAAAATGTGAATGCTTGTAACAGAGTAGTAGCTATAATAAATGTATTGCTTCTAGCTAAATTTTCCCCCATACAACGACGTCTGCCTATTGTAAATAAATAACAGTGTTAAACATATGATTATTGAAAAAAAAAAGAAAAGAAAATGATTACGTCTCTTAATGTTGAAATATTTACCGAAACCAAATGGCAAGTACGTGGGCGGCGTAATAATATTACCGCTTTCGTCTATAAATCTTTCTGGTCGAAAGTTTTCGGGATCACCCCATGATTCATCCATTAATACTCTATTGAAATTTACCAAAAGCATCGTATTCTAAAATAGCATTAGCTATATTACTTGCATAAAGAATTTAATTGTTTCGTATTCGATATGTCTCGTCGCATCAGTTACTTACTTTTGGTATCGTATGACCCAATATCGTAGTATCTCTTTGGGCTCTATGCGGGACATTTAACGTTCGTCCTACGAAGAATCTCATTGATTCCAAGACGATAGCGTTCATATATGTCATTCTAAAGCGAGATAATTAATTACATTTTATACAGATGATCAATAAAAAATATTAAATTTTCTAATAGCAATCTTAGAATCGAATTTTTATCAAATTTTGTCTCTCTGAATCACCTGGTTCGATCTTCTAGAGTTGGAAGTCTGTTACGTCCAATTATTCTATCTATTTCTTCGTGTGCCTTTTTCTGTACTTTCGGGAATAGCACTAAATATAAAAAACAAAAGCAAAGACCTTTGGACGTAGTTTCTGAACCTGCTGTAAATAAATCCATACAAATGGCAAGCAATTGAGATTCTGAAACATAATTCGGTACGATAACGATCGATTTAAATGAAATATTACTCTTAAAGCGTATCTCTAATATTCAAATACCTGAAAACGTGTTGTTATAATTTTTAGAGTTCAAAACAGTTAGATATATGTCCATTAAATCTCGCGGCGAGTCTGGTTCAAAGTCGTTCTTATGATTATCCAGTTCATCCTATAATTATATTACTTAGCCTCTCCTATAATTGACATTCAGTATTCAAATGGTATTTTGTTTACCTTCAAGTACTCCCAAAGTTGTTGATGAACCTCCACGAACGATTTGTAACCGGACATTTCTGGCGCGATAAATCTCAATAGCGGAAAATGACCAAACGGTGCTCCTAACATATCGATTTTCGTTAAAGCCTGTGTCAGAATCCGTTGGAAATAAGTTAGCTTCTCGTCATCGATATTAAACCTGAATCGGATATCTCGAATATAAATTTTGTTATTGAAAAACTGTTTGATCTTTCAACGAGACTAGATCGATATTTCGACTATCGAATAAGAAAGATAATACTTGGAAGTAACAGAGAATGAACAACCTTTTACCAGCTATCATTCTCCACAAAGTATTGAGTACTGTAATTCCAAACACGTCGTTCATTGGAATTATCGTTCCAGGGTGGGATTGAGCCATCTTGATGTCCACGTATTCGTAAGCATTTACGTACAAATCCGAGGCTTTTAGTTGCTTTTCGCTCGTTCTATGCCTCTCCATTAATTCTGTCTCGTTCGGCTTATCTTTTTTAATTAATCGATATATCTGTTTATCGTCATACTCGTTATTATTGCAATACATTTTAGATTCGTTAATTCGATTATTATGTTCGTCGCTGATTAACTTTTTGATGTGTTCAACGAGCGATCGGCACTCTTCTTGTATTATTACAGCCATGTCTTGCCGACCGAAGCCGAGGTCACGCAGATGTTTCAACACGAATCTTCTTTGCTCGATCCACAAATTTCCATCCACGAGAATTAATCCTTGTATCGAAAAGATCCAAATACACGAATAAAGGATAAATAAAAAAAAGGGGGGGGGGAAGATCAACGTTTAAGACGAATCTTTAATTAGACAACTAAAGAAAAAGTTGATGCTGATGAAGTTACCTCTCCTACAACCGGAAGTTCGCACATCGTAAAGCAGACCAATCGGTCTTCCATCGCAATCTTCATTAGCGAACATTGTTCGAATGCTCTCGTAATCGTTTAGTATCACGATACGGTCCACGCCGACTTTCAGACCGACCACCGGTCCATATTTCTTGCATAAAGTGAAACAGGTCTCGAACATGTAACCAGTTTTCTTGCGAAGACGAGTCAGTTCGATGGCGCAACCGAAAATTGGCCACCATTTTGGACCTAAAATCCTTAAAAATTAGACATACACCGACCGCGTTTTTCCTAATATTTATCAAATTGTTGAAAATAATTTTTCTATTCGATTTCTTTTTTTATTAATTTATAATCGGCTTGGGGGAGGAAGTTAAAAATGTATAAATTAAGGGAAATATAAGTTAGGGAATATAAGCACCTGGAGGGTATCCTTTGGGTTTCTGCGATCCTAGATATAGTAGCAATAAGAGTAGTATTATACATAACACCACCGTGGAAAACATACTGCGAACACAATAAATACCGTTATAAGTTTACTTTTCAAGGTACTCGATATTTTAACACTAATGTATTTGTTTATTTATTTTGAAAATCACGGCCGCAAACCGTACGGCACGAGGAAGAAAAGTAGTTACAATAATGAATAATGAATGTATAAGAAAAGGATGAAAGTATATAAAGATGAAAAAAGAATATAAGTATACGAGAGAAAAGATGTAGAAGAAAAGACGGGCTAATCAAGTTACGTTATAAGAACAACGCTGATTGCCTTAACTTGTGAAACCAGCTCCTTCGGAGATATTATTTGCGTAGTAAGTTGCCTATTCTAGTAACGGGGCCACAAAATCTAAGATCACCGGAGAACAAAAAAAAAAAAAAAAAAAAAAAATCAATCCGAAAGAACAGAGTATTGCATAAATAAATTCTAGACTGCATATACTATTATATCAATTATGTAGTATCTTAAGCGGAATATAATGTTTCGTATCGATACGTTCTCATAAAAAAAACTTTTAGAAATACGTTTGCAACAGTTTCGGTAAGGGAAAGTGATTAAACGAGATGCGGAATTCGACTCTCACCTCGATTGCCGTTTTCGACTATCTTGAAACGTGCGTTTGCGCTGCGCTTTTCAGGAAGAAAGTGGGCATACACGCGGACTCGTGAGAGAAAGTTATACGGAAGGGACGAAACATGCTCTCACTTTCATTATTTCATAACTCTTTGCGTAATCGGTGTATACACTTAAGCGTTTTTATTCTTTTTCCAAACGTGTCATCTTTTTCGATATATTCCAATTCCATCTTCGATAACTGATCCCATGTCTACGATACACAATACTATCAACAATATTATCGCGACCAGTTGTACTTTTTGTCCTCTTCCTCTTTTATTAAAACAGCCCTTTTATCTTCGCTATTTAAGTATTTCGTGAATCGTACGACAATTGAATCTTCATTATTGTAAACTATTTTCTAAAGTTTCCTATACAACTGTCTCCATTTTCAACATATTTTCTTGTGTCTTGTATTTTCTTCATAAATAATATTTTGCGAATGAATCAAAAAAAAAAAAAAAAAAAAAAAAATACAATCAAAACCTATTAATAATAGATTCATAACGTTCAAATATTAGCGTAATAATTTATCACTGATTAATTTAGAAAATTTGTTTTAAAGTTAGATAAAATGCAAAACGATATACAAACGATTTTTACATTGAATTTGGATTATTAAAAATTACTAAAGCGATAATCTGTCTGATACATTTATTTCAATCCTTAAATCGATCTTACCTTACATCTGGAGAAATTTGCTGTTCTGTTGTGCACGCAAAACTGGCCGTGGTCCAGCCTGCAAACGGCTTTTAAATACCCCTCTTCGTATCCAGCGATTTTTCATTTTGCGTACAGAAGATAACAGTCTTAAGTTGTCTCTTCGGTTAAAACTTGTTGAATAACAGTTTTATGATACAGCTTAATACGGTTATCTTCTGCCCGCAAAATGAAAGATCGTTGGATACGAAGAGGGGTATTTAAAAGCAATCTTATACAATTTAAATACAGTTCAACCATTATACGCGCATCATGAGTAGAATAATTTATTAATATTAATGAAAGTTATACATATTAACGATATCTAGCTGTAAATAATAAAATTGATTTTTAGAAGCACACCGAAGAAGCGGAAGTTGCTGGCATTTTTGTTTTCTTTTTATTTAAAATCATTAATAATTACATCGACAGTCCTTCGGTTACTTCGACTTAGTAATTCCAATGCTTGTTCTTTATACCGCGGTCTTCCGAGTTGACTCCTTTTTCCCAACGATCTCAGAGTTCCTGAACTATGCAAGTATCGTAGTATCTTCGAACTTGAAGTCGATATCTTCTCTAGATCTTACTATAAGTTCAGACGATCAGCGTTGCAATTATTTGACTCTTAACGTGTTACTATAGTATAACCTGCTTTGCCCGCCTTTTTTCTTATATATTTATGTTTCATTTTTTGTTTTCTTTGTCGTATATCTGTCATTCTTTATTACAAGTACTCCTCTTCATTGTACAAATATAGAGCTTGTGCCCGTGATTTCTAAATAAATAAATTAACTAATCTTATCGGAATATTCTTCTTTTAGAATTAGAAATTTTATTGCAGTAAATAAAAGGAGCATCGAGCACGAAATTGAAAAGATCAAATAAATTGTTTCATACCGCGATCCAGTCATTAAACACTCGGCCATTTCTTCAGCCACAACAACCGTTTGAGAGTAGCCGTTTCTAATCTTCTAAAGATACCATGTATCTTCTCTAGTCTTATTTCTCCGTCTATGTTTCCCTTAACATATTCACTCGGACCAGCAATAATCCCCAAGAAGTCGTTACTGCCGTGCCGAAAATTAGTCTTTATTACCACTAATTCTGCCTGTTCTGCCTAAAATTTGTCTGAAATAAGATTTAATGTTTAATGTCGAATCCCTTATTTTTACGATGCATTATCGAGGCGCTCCCCGGTTTTATTAATTGTAACTAACGATTAAATGTTGGGACACGCGCGATTTCCGCGTACGTCACTCGAGGGTACGCTCCGTATTTATGTTTAGGGGCTTCAGTTTGGGGCGGTCAGTTCTCATTTCTTTCTATCAGTTCTTCCAACCAATTAACAACGATGGCCGTTGCCCTTACTTCTTCACCGAAATTTTTAATTAATTAATCCGCTCGTCCCATGTTCTAGGCTCGTCCATCTCAAATTTTCATCTTCTCCACATATATCCCTTACACTCAGCTTTCCGCACAAGGCACGCGATACCAAAACAGTACCGTTCCGTTTAGACTGAACATTCGTTCACACATTCAATCTCCGAAGCTGTTCTCTGTGAAATATACAGTTATATTTAAACTTTAAAACCCTGTGTCAGATTTTGTCCTATAATTGTAATCGAAGCAGGGAATCGGCTTATTCGTAGTGTCGATACTAATCGAGACAAGAATTTATGATTCTCGTTGACGAGTCACACCGCAGACGTGTCTCCTTGCGAACACAGACAAACATAAATATAATCAAATATTTTTTATTGTGCAGTGACTAAATTACACATAAATTATTTCATATATGTTCTTTCTCTTTTTCTATTTCTTCTTCTTGCTCTACTTTTTCATCTTCCTCTACTTCCACGATTTTAAAAGGTAGACGATCACCCCATTCGCTACTCCTTGCACAACGATATGTATTTCTAAAAATGCAAAACATCACATTAGCGTCACTGAAATTCTTTTATAATACATTTTTTAAAACTTAGATAATACACACTTTCCATTTTTCCATGTGGTAAAAATTTGTTCTTCTAATTTTCCGGAAGATGTACACATACGGCATATAACATGTCTAGAACGTTTTAATACTTCTCTGACAATTCGAGGCCACTTACAATCATTTTCGGGACGGTTACCTAAAAAATTACACATTTTTAAAAAAGAAATATATACTGGGAAATTTATTTATTGTTCCTAGATTATTTTCATTACGTATAACTGACATTACTATGTAATATCGTGCTAAAGTACCTTTTTTAAGTACCACATACGAGTAACGTTCACGTTTATGCATCGAGTTTCCACCAATAGGTAATGTTAGATAAGTGATTTCAAAATTACAAGGAGTGTCATCTGTCGTATATCTAGGACACACTGTATCGTGAGGGCACTAAAATGTTAATATTATATGTTAAATTAATGTCTACCATAAGACGATGGTTATATTAATACTTACAGGTGAAAATACATGAGCATCATGGGCTTTTTTAGAATTCAGTATAAATTCTCGTGCTTCGTTAACTAGCTATTTAAAATAAAGTGATTAGTTATAAATACATTATTTAAAATCAATTACATTTTTAAGAATTTGTGTAGCCTACTCTGAATCCAACATTCGTTCCTTGTTCTATAATAATCAAATATCGTTCTGTTTTATGCCATAATTTTGAAATTATTTCAAGACGAGACATTTGATGTGGTAATTCCAATAAAGAGTACGCACTCACTACAATATCGTAAGTTGGCTACAATAGAAACAACATCTTTAAACTCTGTTTTACATATTTTAATACGATATAAGTTATATTCTTACAATTGGAGACGCAGGAAAAAATTGTCGATAGAAAATATGCATTGGTTTAACTTGTGGTATAGCTCTCTTTATGAGGTATTCAGATAATTCATGCATATCTTTAGAAATATCAACACAATAATACTCCTTAATAGAATTAACCCAGAATTTTGAGGCTGCCCTAGTGAAATTAGATTTGTATTCCCTTAATATTTTTACTTCGATACCTTTAGGAGAAAGAAAAATAATTTTTATGTATATTATATCTTACCACATAACTGTTCCAGTACCCGAACCAAAATCAAATAATGTCTTTGGCTTGAAATTTTTATCATTATCAACAATTTCCTTGAAAATTTTATACAAAACACAATATTCAGGCATACTTCTATTAACTAAATATGCTAAGCTTGTGTAGGTATCGTATTGAATTGGTGCCCAATTATAAAGAAGAGTTTTAAGAAGCCTTTTAGCTTCTGAATTTTCAAATTTATCATTGTTATTTGAATCTTGCATTTCATATTGGTTAAGTCTTGACTGAACTTCTTTCATTTTCAAACGAACATCTTTCTTTTCTGGTGGAGGCTGTCGATTATGTAGATGTGCTGCTAATTTTTGACCGCTTGCAGATATGCCTTGTAATGAAATGGTTTTATCTGTAAAATATAAAGTTAATATCCGAAGTATTTAAACATAACAATCATGAAATCTTATATTAATGATATAGAACATATTTTTTTAAGTTTGTTACCACGTAGAATGTTTTGAACTGTGTTTGCAAGCCAGCTTGGTTGTTCTACTTGTCTAGGTTTTAATATACCTGGGTGTTGTTTATGTTTAAGTCTATTATTTGAAAGTAATTCGTCCATAGTATCTATAACTTCCATTCTTTGTTTTGTTGAGAACTAATAAAACGAAAGCAATATCTAAATTTGTGCTTTCATATATATACTTAGTAATATGAAATGGTAATTAATATAAAATAAAAAAATAAGACATAAACTCATATTACTTAGTAATAGAAAATAATAAGCTATGATTATTCCTATAAGAACAGTCTATTAATATAAATGTTCTTAATTACCCATCGCATTTGTTTATATCCCGAAGAAGCTAGTCTTGTTGACATGATAATAATCTTATTTCTTAATATTGCTTTTCTATCAATTAAAGAACTGTATATAAAATATTAACATTTATTAATATTAACTTTAATGCCATTAATTAAAACAACAATATGAATGTCCAAAATTCGATGAGGCATACAAAATATAATAATATAATATAATGCAGTATATGTATATTCTATAACCTCAAATAAATTCTACGTAAAGGTATCTATCACGTATGCTTAACATGTTTTTTCTAAGATAATTTATGAATCTCCTTCATATACAATTAATCGTGATATATGTGCACTGGTACAGTCGGTGAAATTCGAACACTACAGTTGTCGAATTAATTAATTCGTAAAAAAAAATGAAATTCACAGAGCACTTAAGTGCTCATATTACACCAGAATGGAGGAAACAATATATAAATTACGAGGTAAAAGAATTAGAAATATTTATTTTCGATCTAATGTCAACTTTACAAATTGGTAGTTAATGATCAAACGTATTAAGAAATGTATATTAAAATAAAAATACTATTTTATAGGAAATGAAAGCATTGCTCTATGCTGCGGTGGAACAAGCACCAGCTGCAGACATAACGGAATCCCACATATTAGAACGTTATTTTGGCAAATTTGACGAACAATTTTTTCATTATTGTGATAAGGAATTGGCAAAGATAAATACGTTTTATTCAGGTAAATTTTTCATCTTACAATAATTATTTAATTTACTTACAATATTAATTAAAAAGTATATTAATTATTTGTCTATTTCATTAGAAAAATTAGCAGAAGCAACACGTAGATTTGCAACCCTCAACAATGAATTAAGTGAAATTCTGTCAGTTTCTGATCAGGTACAGGGAAGTCGCAAAATCCGTTACCGTAACAATATTCTGCACAAAAAGCCAGTTTCAGCACGAAAACTTCAAGAACTGAAATTAGCTTTTTCTGAATTTTATCTTTTTCTCATTTTACTTCAAAATTACCAGAATCTTAATTTTACTGGATTTAGAAAAATATTAAAGAAACACGATAAAGTGAGTAAAAACAATTAATGAATATAGAAGTTTGTATCTACAATAACTAATAGAAAATTGTTACGTTAGCTTTTAAATATAGAGCTTGGAGCAAAATGGAGAGCAGAGCATGTGGATACAGCGTTATTTCACACGCACAAAGACATAGACAGACTCATTGCAGAAACAGAAGCATTGGTTACCAGAGATTTAGAACACGGAGACAGACAACGTGCTATGAAACGTTTAAGAGTCCCTCCGCTTGGAGAACAGCTTTCCCCATGGATTACATTCAAAGTGGGACTTTTTTCAGGGGCTTTTGTGGTTCTTCTTATAGCAGTGGTACTTTCAGGTAGCCAGATACACGCGATGCACGTATAAAGAAGTTTTTAATATTTGTATCATTTGATAGGTGCACGTTATAGCGACAACAATAATTGGCGAGTTTTGTGTAGATTATACCGTGGACCACTTCTTATGATTCAGTTTCTTTTTCTCATGGGAATTAATGTATATGGATGGAGATCTTCTGGCGTAAATCACGTTTTAATATTTGAGCTGGATCCCCGTAATCACTTATCGGAACAGGTTGTATACTTTGTAAATGTTATGTATGTAAGTTACTGACATATATAATATATTTTTAGCACATTATTGAAATGGCTAGTGTATTTGGATTGGTTTGGTCTCTATCAATTTTGGGATTTTTATACAGCGAAACGTTAGGAATACCACCATTTGTTCAGCCTGTAAGTCTTTGTAACATATAAAGTTGTTGAAAGATATATGTAAGTTATGTTTCAGATGTTGTTGTATATATTACTAGTTTTGTTTTTGTTCAATCCGACAAAAACATTACGTTATGAAGCTAGATTTTGGGCACTCCGTGTCTTGGGTAGAATATTTTGCGCTCCATTTTTCTATGTCGGATTTGCTGACTTCTGGCTTGCTGATCAACTTAATTCGCTAAATACTGTTTTCTTAGATTTTCAATATTTCGTTTGCTTTTATGTGCAAAATTCTTCGTGGACCGACGTCACCGGTTCGTAATTAGATATTGTAAATTATAATTTTACAGCTCAACAAAAGTCAGTAATTACCTAATTGATGTATTTTTTGGTAGATGCAGAAACTTGTATAATGCGCGAATTATCAATGAGATTATTTGTAGCTTGTTTGCCAGCATGGTTTCGATTTGCACAATGTCTACGGCGATATAGAGATACAAAGGAAGCCTTTCCTCACCTTGTAAATGCTGCGAAATATGCTACTAGTTTCTTCGTTGTAGTATTTTCTTATTTATATTTAACTAATGCTAGTAAGTATCCTTAAGAATAGTTAACATAACGAAAGAATTATAATACGTCTAGAGTAATTACTACCTTGCAGAGTATTACGTGATGTCTACCGAAAATCCTTATTTTTATTTATGGATATTCGTAAGTATTATGAGTTCTTGTTTCACGTACACATGGGATATAAAATTAGATTGGGGATTGTTTGACAATAACGCAGGAGAAAATAAATTTCTAAGGGAAGAAATTGTTTATTCCTCTCCGGTAAGATTGATTATTTATATAAATTAAGATAGTAATTTTATATCTATGCAGTAATATTTATATTATGTTGTAGTACTATTATTATTTTGCAATAATCGAAGATTTTATACTCCGTTTTGGTTGGGCATTTTCGTTGTCTCTCACCGAAATGGGATACGTACATGCAGATTTAATGGTTTCTATAATTGCGCCATTGGAGGTGTTCAGGTAAGTTAGAAGTAAGTTGATATCGTTAGCAACATAGATATATTTTTAGAAATTGCGATTTTGGCTGTACATCCATGTATGATCTATTTCATACTGCACATCGTTACGTAGTCTCATTTTTAGACAAGCTTGATGACATTTTTCGTTTGCATGAAATTTAAAATCATTTTATATTTCAGTCACGCAAATTTGATAAAGCAATGTTGACTAAGTGAAACAACTAATAAATCATAATAAACAACAAAATAAAATTTTTCTTTGTTTTTAATTTTTATCCCTGTTTTATTTATTCCATCGTGTATTTCATTAATCGCATTAATCTTTTTTTCGTTAAACGTTTAAGTAATTTTTTATTATTGTCGATTTATCATCAGTAACTGCGCAAACGTAACTACGTTTTTATTTATCACAAGAAATATTATGTATCAATTCGCCTTACTAATCAGTTGATAGAAGGTACATATGGAATTATTTTCGTCTGGAAAACGAACACCTATACAATGTAGGCAAATTTCGAGCTGTCCGAGATATCTCCATAGGGCCTTACAAACGCAATGAACACGATGAACCGAAGGCTGCTATACATCTTATGGATCGTACGAACAGCGACGATGATGAAAGGACGGCGTTTCGTGATCATTGAAATTGTCATCTTGTAATTGCATCTTTTATTCTTGTATACTTTAATTTGTAAACATCATTTTCATATATATATATATATATATATATAGCCTCCAATGTATAGCCTCCATTTATCAATGAAATGAATTCTTTTTTCCTTATTTGTATATTGTATACTAACTTGCATGTTTCGCATGTTAAGTCAACTAATGGTTTAATTTATGCTTTCAAGCTCGTATTTATCCATCATTTTATTACATTCGAAGTTGTCACGTATAAAGATCGATTACACGTACAATTTTGATTTCGAAGTAATTGCTGCTCCTTCCTAATAGGAGATTTGTATGGAATTTTTTCCGTTTGGAAAACGAACACCTGAATAATTGCGGCAAGTTCAGAGCTGTCAGAGATATATCTGTTGCACCGGTTGATTGCTCTGATCAAACTCAAATTTTGAGGATGATGGATGCAGCGGATGGGGTGATCAACCGGAAGAGAAAGCAAAACGTAGGGGATAAAAAGCCATCACGCACATTTTCTAGAGGTGAATCGCTAATTTGTGATCTTGATACATAAACGTACTCAAGTACAACAAGCGATTTACAAAAGTTGGATATTAATCGATTTCTCTCTGTAAATGTAAAGAAAATAATAGTTTTATTCGTATCGTTAAAGTGCAAGTATGTATCAGAATGATTCTACGAGTTAGACTATATGTGGTAAATGTATAAATCTCGTGAGTGTATTATCAAGTTGTTATACAACATCCATAGCTATGCTTGTATTCTTGCCACAATTTCGCGTATGAATATTCCCGCGCAGTCTCGTTCACGAGAATCTATTTTTCGAGAGTTTCGAGATGTTCGTTGAATATGTCAGAATCTTAATTCAAAATGTGGCGGTAAATACATCACGAATAAACACGAATTTTTCTTAATCATACAAAATATCAATTACAAATTGTAATTAAAATAAAGTATTTTGATGTTTTTAGTAAGTTATTGAAATTTTTTCTCTTAATAAATAAGCTTTTCCATCTCCTTCTTCCTAATTATCGTTTGTTTATCGTTTAAACGTTAATTTTCTTTTACTTTGATAGAAAATAATAACGTTATTTTCCTTCGAGTTAACCCGAGCATAATTCAAAATACTTCTATCGAGCTGAGCTGAATAAAATGAAGCATTAAATGCCGACTGGTATCGCGTGTGATTCGAGTCAGATATACATAGACATAATGTTAATAGCCGTTGAACAGTTGTTGCGATTAGCAGTACATCGATGGTACAGCGATGAAAACGCTCGCAAGGCATTGCGACGAAATTTCTTTTTTTATAGAGCTGAAAGTATTATTAATCGCATCGTGTTACGAAAGAAAATATCGTTCAAATAAAACAGGGAAAGGGATCGAATATCGAAAGGATCAACGATTTACATTTAAGGGATTGTATTTCATTTCTAATACAACTTTTCGTAAGTACATATTCTTATACTTTATATACGTCGTTTGTTTCTCGCCGCAGATTTTAAAGTATTTTACGAGTCGATATTATCGATTTTTTCGAATGCCTTTCGCATGTATCGAGACATAAGCGGATAAAGGTATTAAGTAGTCTTACTTTTGTCATAGAAGATATAGATCGTCGTTATCATAACATATAGATCGTTTAAAAAAAGCGATTGAAATACTTTAAAAGCTTTAAAAGAAGACAAGTATTCGAAGCGTTGACCGTTAGAAACAATATAAAACTTTCAATTAACGCGTATATCGATGCATTGTCAATTCGAAAATGCCATCGTACTTACAATTTCTTCAAATATTCGATTAGATTGGAATTTTAAGAGCACCGCGCAATGTCCAATACATAGGTTCATGGTGGCTACCGTGGTAAATGTTATTCCCAGATATAGGTGGTATTTGCGATAGGACCGAGCTCGAGGGTTAAAACTACAGAGACGCGAGGCATCGAGCACGGAAACAAGTCTGCAGAAGGGCAAGTGTCGGTTCCATCGACGACGATATCGTGGTGGAAAGGGTAATAGCGGTATTGATTGCAGCGGAACTTGACCGCGCAAACTCTCTGTCTGCCCTCAATGAAATGACGTGCTTACATATGGAACCACGACGGACGGGACGACGATAAAAACCTGTGGATACCACACCTGGCTGACACCTGCCAGTTAAAACGGTGATGATGACATCGACCCTCTGCACCTGTACATGGCTACTGCTACCCTGCTGCGTTCTCGTCACCCTCTCTACCGGTGAACTGAATTTTTATCGAGGTGAGCATATCGTCCGTTCGCCCGAAAACACCGCACTTTTCGAGGGTAATGACACCACGGTGTAGCATTGCTCTCGATTCAAGGTTCACGATCTTTCGCTTCTTTTTATTACGTTTTCGCTATTGTCTTGCTATAGGTTCGTTGAATAACGTAACAACGTTCGAGTAAGATCCGAAGAGACGATACCTTGCAAGATAGCACGAATGTCATCGTCACGACGCAATCGATAGTTTTCGCGTTGTTTTTTCTTTCAATTTTCTGCCACGCTCTAGTCCCATTTCTTATCAATTTGTCATCTGTTTTTCATGTTCGAGCGAAAGTTTGAAATTTCAAGTTTTATAAGGAATGTTTGGGTTCGTTCAAAGTTTGCATATGCTTTCGTGTGGACGACCTCAACGTTAAACAGTTGTTGCTCGTTCCTCGATAATTTGGATTTAATTTTTCTTTCGGAACACGGTTCCATCGAATAATCTACCCGTTCATCTTTTCGAATATACGATTTATTTAGAAACAAGAAATCTAGTTAGACGATATACGTGTACTTGGACGTACGTACGTATGTACGACAAAGAGGATTCGTCTTGTAGACGACTATACGGTTCGCGTGCCATAGTTTCCAACGGAATAGAAATATGTTTATCAAAGTTGCAGCAATGAACGCGTCACGCCGTGCGTTAAACGACGTGGCTGTTAACCGCAGAAACTTCCTGTACAAGTTCCTACGATATCATTAGGAAGTAAACCGATAACTGTGAGCGTTGTATAGTTTGTTGAAACGTCGTTTCGCTCGAGTTTATTACATTTAATAAAGTAATAAAAATAGCTGCGAAATCAAACACCGGGACCTACTAACTAAGACGCAACAAGTTGCACGTAGGAAAATGAATTTCTACATGATTGGATAGAAACAATAACGCGATCATTTTTCCAGATGAAATCGCTTTTAGGCAATTGATGAAGTACCTCGAGGGGCAGAGAACGCATTTTCTCTCGCTGTTGGCGAATCAAGCTCGCAAGAAGCATCATTTGGGCTTGGATCGCCAAAAGGAGAGGGATATTCTGGAAGCGTTGATCAACAAAGGCAGCTTGGCGGATATTCAAAGAAAGGAGAAAGCAAAAGGATGGAACTATCGGCAAACGCGATACAACAAGCCGTTCAACGAATTACCGCAAGAAAGGATGCATTATTTTCCGTTGTACGAGTTGAACCCGCTCGAAAGTTCTTTGGAGTATCCAAACTTTAAGTTGCCTTATCTTCCCCGTGAAATGAATGGCGAAGATACGAATGTTCAAGACGATGACTACGGATACGACGAGACCAACTTGGACAGGGGAATGAAGGAGGAACCGTTGGAATTTCACGGAAGTTACGGTAGTGGATCGATCAACGAGTACGGCAAAAATGATATACAGATACAAAAGCTGGAAGCGACCACTCCGGATTTCACTTTCGACTCGAATTTACGCGATAGACAACCGCTGTTCGCTGTAAAGCCCAATGATCCCAGATATTATCAGGATGCTCCTTTTTTCTTGGGTACGTCAAACTTAACAAATATACATATTTTATTTCATAAATATACGTAATTTCTTTTCATACTCGTATAATATTTTGCAAATTTTCCTATTTCTCTTTGTTATCCACCGTATCCCTTGTGATTAACAGATAACAAAGATAACTCGGATTTTGAGCAATCGATGAGAAATAATACGAAGTGGGAACGAGAGAATACAGCGATCGGAACAGGACACGCGATGCAACAGGAGAAGGCGAGAAACACGGAGTCGAAATTTAAGGATACGTCGGTGATCGTGATACCGGAATTGGAACGACGTATGGAGTACAACCCGATGTTCGTACCTGTAAACCAGGATTTGAATAACGATATATATTTTATTGGTAAGTCGATGGATTCTCTTTATCGCTTGGAATTATGCGAAATGCCAAATTTGCCCCGTTTCCTTCTAGCTATCGTTGCTGGCTGCAGCGCAGCGGCGATGTTTGCTCTCGTATTAATCGCTTTGACATGGTGCAGGTAATATAATAAATAATATTTCACGTTAATAAACGATCGTACAACTGATTTCGTAAACTGTTTACCTAACGTTATCGTTTGATTTTTAAATAAAAAAAAATCAGGTTAAAACGGGGTGCTAAAGCGGCTGCTGATATAGAATATCCAGCTTACGGTGTAACTGGTCCAAATAAAGAGATATCACCATCCGGAGACCAAAGACTCGCGCAGTCTGCCCAGATGTATCACTTCCAACATCAGAAACAACAAATCATCGCTATGGAAAAGTAAGTCATTTAAATAACGCATTCGAAGCAACGACTATCCTTGTTTCGTGTTTTCGATTTATTGCGATCTTTAAAAGAAAATGGGTATAGGAAATGCTCGGTGAGAATTTTTGTCCAACTTTTGCAAGTGTCAAAGCGGTTTTTAAAAGTTTTGTTTTAATTAGAGAGAGAGTATTGTTTGGATAATGATTTGTGTAGTCGTGTTTCTGCAACCAGAGACCCAGGCTCTGTATCCGAAGCAGAGAGCGAGGAGGAAAACGAGGAAGGAGACTACACTGTTTACGAATGCCCAGGACTGGCTTCTGTAAGTTACATTTATACTTAGTTAGATCGCCAGAATCAGAAGTATAACGATGTGTTACATCGCCAATGTGTTTTTGTTAAGACTGGTGAAATGGAAGTGAAGAATCCGTTATTCCACGACGATCCAACACCGGCGACACCAGCACGAACTAACAAAGAAGAGGACCATATATAGTTTGACTAAATTCCAAATATATTTGATTTAAATATTTTTTCTGGTGCTTAGCTCACTGTTAACGTACCATATCGGAAACATTTATCTATATATCGAATGTACGCAACTTTAACATTTGTACGACGCGGGAAGTCGAGATAGAAAATTAACCAAAAGATCTGACACGAGACCATTTTTGCGGTTTGTGAAAGAGTTTACCACGTGAAACGATGGACATTCTACGTCGTTAAAAACTATCGTGTTTATTTGAAAACACATATTTTTTAACTCCATGATGTACTATAGTTTGTACTTTCATAGCAAGTACGGTTAGCCATATGATTGACATTATTTTTCTACTCACCGTTAGACTTGCAACATAGAGTACGGATTGGAGATTACACACTACGTATAACATCTAATATCACTTTATACCTGATTATAATTTTTCAATATAGTAATAACGTTTATCGCATGTTTTCGCCAACTCTTTCTTTCTCCACGTATCGATAACCACTGTTCGTCCACCGAAGAAATTTATTATTCCTCTATGATTTAAAAGTGTCTGGTAATAACTTAAAAGTAGATATACGTTCCTAAATCAGAATTTCGGTTCAGGCTTATGGAATTATCGTGGCTGTTGATGGTACGTTTGGGATTCAGTTGTTAACAACAACGTTCGTAAAAATATATACATATATACATATATACATACATACATACATACATACATATAACGTGTAACTACATTAAGTTTGATATTTTCTCAAGGCAAAAAAAAATATTTAACGTTACAATAATCGAAAGAATTTCGTGTATCGTAGTACACAGAAAGTTTATTTTACTTCACGTTTATTGTAATTCATGACTCGAAGTATAAAAGTATGTAACATTTTCTGTTAACATAGTTGTACCAACGTTTAGCACATTTCGTGCGCGCGCGCGCGTATGAAGTAACGACGAAAATGATAGAACAACTTGCATTTTGCATGTGCTGTTGCTTTTGGCATTACTCCTGTGATTTATATCACCTAAATGAAAATTCTGTACATATATTATATATTTGTTACGAAGAAGTCGTTCCTTTAATATTGGCTATTATACAATGCTCTATATATATATACACACATATATAATTTATTGGCTTGAAGCAGTGATAATACGTATTTTATTTTTCTATGATACCTATAATACTGTTAATCTTAAAACAGTTTTAAGATAAAAGAGCCTATTATCGTACCCAACACGAGATATAGAAATGACTATTTATTTTGGCAAATTTTAAGCACTACGTGTAATTAGCGCCGACTATGTAATTTTACTCAGAGTTACTATTTACATCCCCGTTACATGTATATGTATCATATAATACAAGAAAAGACGAAACATCTCCTACAGATTCGTCCGTTTAATGACATTCGATCGTAGATCGAAAATTAATTAACGCAACAGCATGAATTTATCGTTAGCCTTTCAATGCCTTTACAGCACTGCATCGTCGACTATGTAAATTCGTTAAATTTTATAGAAAGGACACTATGAAAGGACAATCTGTGTACAAATAGACTATTATATAGTGATTTGTAGCGTGATTGTACGTATTGTGAGCTGTAGCATAGAAATGCAATGAAAACATTGCGATTCATGTTCGCGATATGTTTCGTATATTATATCGTTATCATTATTATTTTTGTCCTTCCATTAATTAAAAAGGTGGTGTAAAATACAAATAACAAATGATGTATTATTATTTTACTAAATAAATTGTTTATTTTATAAGGAATTGCCAATTTTTTCTTCGATGCGCGAAAGAAATAAAAATAATGATTTACGCAATATGTCAAATTACGAGGAGTAAAGAATTGTTTCAGAGAATAGAATAAAGTAACGGGTAAATCGTTATCAAATGATAATCGAATGTTTAGAAAAATATGTACATTTATTCATACGTTTATGTACAAGTTTCACGCGATTACAAGTGTCGCGAAAATAAGTCGCGCAGAAAATATGATACGAATATTTGCATGTAGTAGATTTTTGTGCTATCTTGAAACTTGAGATACGAAACTTTGCGGTATAATAAATACTATAAGCGACATAGGCTAATACCGTTCGGCTAATTAATAGCTACCTTTGATAAAACATCGTTACCTTTTACGTCATATAAAGCTCCATTTCGTTTCTACGAATATAAAAATTAGAATTTTCTATCGCTTACGTAAAGAAATTATTGGAATTAGTTGAGTAAGTAGTTTATTATACGCGAAAACGATACAAAAGAATTATTCGTTCATTGTACTTTTCGTATTTTATAAAAAACAATTTGCCAACTCGTGATCTGAAATTTTCTTTCTATTTTTCAGAAAAACATTCTCTTACCTTTGAGGTATCGAGGTAACATATCAAATAGACATGAAAAATATGCGCCGTTCGCAGTGATTATGTACAAATCTTGCGATCGATGCATATTTTAGATTTTAGAGACTAAGAAAACGTTCACGATGTTAAGTCTGAATTCGCAACGTAATTGTCCTAAAACGCCGCAGTTACATATACACGCACACGTGTGTATACATACATGTATGTACTTACTCGCAAGTACTTGGGACGCAGAAGCCGTAAAGCGTAAAGTGTACACGTAGTGTCACAACGATAGATCACTTCTCATCTTGATGATAAGATGCATTAAACGCTCCAGTTTCTTGGCTCATATGAATGGTTTCTTCGGTAATTTCGTCTTCGTCTACGTACTTGTAAAATTTCGCCATTACAGCGAAAATAATTATATCGATGAACATCAATCCCGCGAACAAAAGGAATTCATAAACCTAAACAACAAGAACAAAGAATATATTACGTTGGATATTGGAAAGAATTTTAGTAGGTATCGAGGTTAAAGTAATGTAACTTTTCGAGAAGTTTAACGTTGTGCACGTTGAATAATGCATGATTCGTAGTGACCGTAACGCAAAAGCGATTGGGTAATCACGACTGTCGCCGATCTGGCCTCGAATCGTTTAAAAAAAACTCTAGTATCGAGTACATGTACGTTTGTTTTTACCAAGGACCGGTGCATAGGCGCATTTAAAGATAAAATTATGTCAACTCGTACTTGCCTGACTATCGAAAATCGAGATTTCCGCCACAATGACTACGATGAGATTACCAAAAGCTACTGTCAACAGCCAAGAAGCCTGTAGAAGAGACTTCATACTGGCAGGGGCTTGCGTGAATGCAAATTCTAAGCCGGTCACCGAGAACATGACTTCACCCATCGTGATAATAACATATTGAGGAATCAACCACAATATATGCATGGAATTTGGTTCGGTTACAGTTACGACGTTAGCCATTGCTTCTTCTCCGATAACAGATCCGACCACCGTATAAACTCCGCCAAGTCTCAGACGTACGTCTTTTTTTACTAATATACCATTCAAATAAATATCGTATGTGTCAGGTTTGAGTTCAGCTAGACTGGTTTCCTGAAGCGAAATACTGTTTATCTTGAATTCAAAGACTGTCGCGTCGCCCTTCGTAAATTTCAGAGATACAGGCTCCCGTGATGAATTTACGTAGACGAGTCCACGTATCAAAGGTGCGCCAGAGATCGATTTATCCACCGAATCCGTGTAACGATAAAGTTCACTTTCCCGCGTTACAACGTAAGAAGTCGCACTGTCTTCGGGTAACAGGATCGTTCCTAAAAATACACACGATCGTTAAATATCGTTAAATATCGTTAAATAAATCATACGAAAGAACTTTGATATACCAGCCGATTCATTGAATTTCGTGATATTGCATTTTGAAAAATCTGCCGTATAACTCCATTTTGCTTCGCCATTCGCTTTGACATATTTGTCCTCCCACATGTTCATACTTTCAAGGACAAAAGATAATTCAGGATTATGCGTCGTTATAGTTACGTTACAATCCAGAGTATTGAAAAGGCGCAATTGTGCGAAATTTTTCGAAGGCAAAACCGGAAACGTTTTCTGCAAGTAAAAAGAAAGTAAAAATAGATTGTTCAACGTGAATGAAGATATTTCTCGTAAAATTATTTGAACGTAGCTAGAGATACTATGGTATTTTGTATGCCGTAATGGGGCATTGTAGGTCGTGCTGCTTATTTTTAATTTAACCACGTACCTCGAGCTGATATTGAACCAGGGCCGCTACTACGAACGACAAAGAAGCTAAGAAACCGCCGATAGACAAGATTCTCAGCGGAGTTCGTAAGCCGATCTTCCTCATAAGAGGATAGAGACAAGTCTCGAACAAAGGTATGAAGGCGAGCACCAAAAAAGGATTGAACACTTGCATCTGATCTGGTTGAAGCAGGAAATTTCCGATTTCGCCGTCCATTCGGGTCGCTTGAAACGTCCATCGAGAGCCTTGCTGATCGAAAAGCGCCCAAAATATCGGTATCGGAATAAACAATTTCATCACCTGCAGAGCCGCTTTAATATCGTTTATCAGTGATTTCTCGTACTTGTCATCCGCATACTCGAGCCAATTCTCCCTTTTCTCATTCTTTGACGTAAACTTTTTGTAGATAGCGTACTGAAATTTCAAACACGAATCTCACGTATTCGTTGTCGCAATATGGGAAAATCTGAATTATGCTTGAATTAGTCGGTCTTAAATAGAGACATGGTTAAACTTACAGAAATGCACTTGGAAACATTCAAAACGACGTTGCCCGTCGGCTTGATTATTCTGTACAAAGGTTTCCCAAGGAGGAATATCACTGAAAAAGAAGATTCGCGATGATTTAACAGTTTCTCGGCGGTTTTAAGATCGTTCACATTTTCGAACTGTATACGACTGTTCTCGGAACTTACCGACGGATAACGTCATAAGAACGGCTGGCACGAAAAATGCCAGAGAATAACAGGTATTTTCGCCGAAACACGTGACATCGCTACGAAGCAGGGGCGTGAGGAAGCTCGAGATCAGAGATCCAAAGTTGATAGAAAAGTAAAACAGGGAGAAGAATGTGGACAAGTATCGTTCCTGTAGCGGTAGTATGAATTGATCGCCGCCGAATGCAGCCACGCAAGGTTTTATACCGCCTGTGCCAAGGGCTATAAGGAGTAGACCAAGCAATGAAAATTCTCTGCAAAGTTACACGTTTGACAAACGTAATTAGACCTCGATCGATGTTTCATATAGTACTTATTTAACTTGCTACTTATTTAAAACAGAGAAAACCTCGAATATTAAGATAACATAGATGATAATCTACGCGCGAGACAAATACAACGATTTAATCGTTGACGACAACTTTGGCAAACGATCGAACCGTTTCGAACAATTAATTAATCAGAGATTAAGACATTAAAACATAAAAACATTAAAGAAAATATTAATCTTACCTGGCAGGTATACCTAACGGAGGCGCAGCGCTTAAAGATAGCAGAAGTTGGCCTAGAGCATAAATGATACTCAAGTATAAGATGGTGTGAAATTTTCCCATTAAGGAATCCGCCAGCATCGCTCCGAATATAGGGAAAAAGTATACGAACATCGTGAACACATGATATATGACGGTAGATGTGTTATCGTCGTATTTTAACTGGTTCCTTAGATAAAGCGTCAGTACAGCTAAATAAAACAATTACTTTAATATTACACGATATTTACAAACTAAACAAAAACTTTATCGCTATTACGTTTCTACATACTACGCATTCCATAGAAAGAGAATCTCTCGCAGAATTCATTGGACACGATAAAAAATATCGACTTGGGATACGTCATCTTCTGCAAAATTACAAAAAAATTATATTATAAAATCTGATCTGTGCGAATCGAGTTGGAAGAACCAGATATGAAACGAATTCCAGTAGCACGTTTCGCATGACTCGATTAATTTCGTTATCATTACTGCCGATTGAAAGGAATTATCCTTGTTGTAAATACAATACATTGTGTCGTAAAATGCGAAGGCCATCCACGATTCGCAGAATTATATACAGCAATTTACGCCATCGGTGCTATTTCGCTTAAATTTAATCGCTGCCGTTCAATGACCAGTTTCACCGGTAACAGATACATTGTTTTGTTACATACGAGTTCCGTACCAACCGTATAATCAAGTATGTAAAATGTAAATTCTTATTAAAAAATATATTAAATTAAAAATATACTAAAAATAGCTGCAAAACGGATGTTTTTTTTTTTTTTTTTTTTTTTTTTATTTATTAAAAAGCTTGCTTTACTGGATCTCACCGAGTTTTAGCAGGACAATTGGAAGTGATAAGAACTTAACTACTTTTTTAATGAATTGCGACTTCAAATTAGACGCGATGAACGACTCGCGCTTAGATTAGATTTATCGTTATCCTTTTACAAAGAAAAAGAATAGAAAAGCTAACTTAATCGATTGGCAAAAAAGAAAAAAAAAAGAAAAAAACAGTACATTCGATAATGAAAATAAATGTTACGCTAATAACAATGACTCAGTCAATTTAATTTTCATTAATCGCGCTAGTTTACGCGCTACGTAAGATAAAGGAAATTCTTGAAGATTTGTGTCATTACGATAACGTTGATAGAAGGACCGCGAATTCTCAATTGCAAAAATACGTGTTCCATATACACGTAGTCGCGCTAGTAGTATCGCTTATTTGTACTCGTCGTTGAATAACCGATAACATCTATTACTATTTTTATTACTCGTAATATATTATGCATCGGAAACATATTATGCATATAGCTGATAAAAATGTTGTATAATAAATCTTTCTACGTTGTTTCCTTATATTAACGATTTCTTTTCCATGTACTATTAATGAAAAGAGCAAGTTTCTTTTTCACAAGGTTACAAAAGGTTACATATGGTTTAATACTAGTGCGAAAAATATCGCGAGAGCGATCCAAGTAAAACTGCAATTTATTCAGCGATCGATATGTTGCTTCGTCGTCAAATTTCTATCAATTCCAGTCAACTCGTTAAAAAGCTATATCTTCTATATATAAATCCTCGTAATCTTGTCGAAATAAAATAAGCAAAATTCACGTAAAATTTCTACCTTCGCTTTCTCCTCCTTTTCGGTAGTCATCGTGATGGTCGAGTTAATGATCTACGTTAACTACGTGAATTCTGCTAAAATTTGAACGAGACACTCGAGTATGTTTTACGCTCAAATAGCATATTGAGACACGTTACATGACAGTCAAAGAATTCTGGAAAGAAGTATCGATCGAAAACACCTTTCCATTCGCGAGGAACACGAATCACAGTGTGTAGATCACCAGTGAACCGTGATACCTAGATCGATATTTCTCCGCACGATCAACGTACGACGCGGTTGGTAGTTGAAGCTGCACTGTTGATTTTGTCGCGTATCTACAATATGTAGGCACTACGATTAAGTCCGACGATGGCATTGACGAACATTGTTAGGTAGTGGTATACTCGCCGTCTCGCATACTTGGAACAATGTGAAAGTCTTCTCTTGATGCACGGTTAACATCTTAAGCTACACCTTAACGGTATCGCGTACAAATAACATCTATAACGAAACGCTGTAATAATACAATTATTCTCGCCAACTTACAGTTAAGAATAGTAACAGAAAACATCGTAAGAGGAATAATAGCAAGCACGACGTACCCAATTTTTTATTATCATCGAGCATTAAACGGCTACGTTGTCAACTAATTATATATGATATAAAACATTGATTTATTAAAACATTTATCCACTATTACGCATCGGTAAGGTATCATTAATTGGGTAGATTAAATGCTTAATCTTCTATATCGTATCGTAAAGTAAAAGAAGCTTTTCGTGTAGTACGTCAAACTAAAGAACGCGCAACAACAATATCGGCGCAAAAACAGCGTAAGACCATTTTTTCCAACGTCTGGTTTTCATTCTTCGAGATAAACAGTAAATAAAAAACGATCTATAGGTTTAAACGTAAATTTAATTATCAAGTCAAGTGATATCTCGGCCGAGAAATAATTGTACACTTTTTCTACTTTAAGCGATAACAACGAGTTTCTTAGGAATTTAAGTCAGAGCAATACTTAAATTAACGGAAGACAAACGTTTCAATACAAAAGAAAAGTGAAATCTGATCTCGATTTCTGTTTAAGATACCATGACATTATTTCACTAAACTGGTCCATTTTGCAGAGGCGTGTCTTACGATATTGGATCTCGCGATGCGTTTACTTTAAAGTCACAATCCCCGTCATTGACCGACATTATGCCAAGTTCTTTTCTTCGAATAAAGTACTGGTAAGTAACGGTTAAACGTAATGTTTTGCCACAAAGGAATTTTAATTCTCTGTGATATCCTTCCCTATATGTATAAAGTTCAATTAACTCGGTGAAAGTATTCGCAGTTGGGCAAGTGTACATAATTTACGCGCAGATTATTCTTAGTCCTTGCCGATTTTATTACTTAAGTGATTTTTCGCATTGCCGGTGAAACAGAACACGAAGCACGGTTTCCGAAGAACGGGTTTATCGCTTAAGGAAATTCCCACCTAAACTTGCGTTTCCGTTTTTCAATGTTGCGCAACGGTGATCACTGGTACTCCACGCGAGTGAAAGCGAAATAATAATAATCGATCGACACAATGTACGTCGTCGGAATTTGAATATAACCTGCTGGTTAATTAAGACGAATTATATAATCTATCGTTAGAACCATTGAGCGATCAAACATCTAATTTATAATAAACGAATTGTAATTTGACAAAAGTAATTACGTATTAATCTCGAATTATACATAGTTATGGTCTACTAAATGCCGACGATTTGTTATGGGTATAAATCAGTGATTCGTAATAACGATATTCAATTCATATCGTTAATTCATCTATATACGGTATATCAAATAGGAAGATGATACTTTTATCGTTTCTCGATGTCGATAAGCAACAACATTCGATATTTACCTTTTGATTTTCCTCCGTGCTACTCTCATTGTCCGGATAATCTGAAAACCATAAATGGTGGGACGAAATAAAGTTGATAACACTCGTACGACACAATTACACGTTTCTACTACTACCCATCCCGATTTCAGCGTACCATCATTCACGCGCATTTCTAGCTGTATCCATTTATTTTTCCCAGCAAAAATTATCCTATTACCGATATATTTCTTTTTCCATTTCATCTACTCTCTTTCAATTTCAATAATCTGATAGCGTAATTCCATTTACAGTTACTCGTTTTATAACACGTCGTCCTTCGTGTGTAGAAATGGAGTTTCTACCACTGCGGACGACGCTTCTTGAAAATCGCATTTTTTTAATACGATGATGCAACAACTTTATACGTAAATAATGTTCACACTTTGACGCACATTGAATTTAATTAAACAAGCAGAAAGGATCGAAGGATCGCCTTCAGAGAGAATCGATCATCCACTTGTTAACATTTTGCGTTACGACAATTTAACGAGATTTAAATATTGGTTATTATCAGCATATGGCGAACAACGGCAATGAAATATAATCTGTTATACCAATCTGTTATATTAATATTTAAGGGCCGCTGTAGTAATTTATCGTTCTCGAATTGGGTCACGCTTTAATCAAACATTCAACCAAATCGAAAGTAAAACGATTTGACCTAGGCTGCTCTGTCAAATATCGCATTACGGCTTGTCAATTGTTTCATAATTCTGAGGAAAATATAACAACATATGCAACATGTTTAATTCAAGGTGGAGAAATTTAATTCATGATCAAATTCATGATGAAACTTTATCATCATATTCTCTACATATTCATGCAATATAATCAAACAACACTCGAGTCAGTTTTTAATTAGACGGCATACTTGAGTTATCGAAGTTTAAATTGCTTCGATATGTACAAGTTCGATATATTTTTTTACTATTTAGTTGATCGGTGCAGAAACATTTAGACGTTAAAATTAAACTACTGTCATTCCAAAAATGAATTTAGATTAAAATAAATCTAGGACAATTTACATTTTTGTAATTTTCTTTTCCTCTTTTTCGGAAAAAAACTTCAAGCCAATTGTATTTAGCAATTTATGGAAATATAAACAAAGATAAACAAATAGATTTTTAAAATGCAAACCTAGTACCTTGTATCTCCTTGATAGAGCGTTTCCTCTCGCCCATGTCTGCTTCGCGATTTCTCAAAGCGAACCTATTCCTACGATCTTAACTGCAATACTGATCCGCTTTTCCAATTCCATTATCTCCTTGCGACTATCTGGCCTTATCAATCAAAATATACACGCTAATGATTAATTCTGGAAGCATTTATCATGTTCGATAGAATCGAAATTTTTTAAGATAAAAATGTGCTTTATAAATTTCACTAATTAGATTCTTCGTGTCTAGAAAAAAGACGCGATAAAGTACGGATAGTAATGAATATGATACAACGTATAAATGATTTATTTACTATTTAATCAAAATATTTAATGACGTATAAGTTGATTGCTGATTCATTGAGATAATTTGGAATCTCATTGTAGATAACAAGAAAGCTATCGTAGGATCAAAGCGCGCAACTGAAAAGTGACCGCTTCAAAGCTGTAATATATTATACCTATAATCATTGTATATCATTATGTATTAACATGTACCTAAGCTTGTCGATCTGTTCTCTTCCCCGCGGGGATTTTGTACGTTAATTGTACGTTATCAGGAATATTTTATTTGCAGATAAGCGTAAATTACCTTCTGATAGAAATCGTTCGAAAAATAATGGAGATGTGTTCAACTCATGAAGCGCGATGCAATGTGCCTAAATAAAATCCGAAAACATAATCAATTATAATTTGAGATTTTTCATTTTTTATTTTAATTACAATTATAATATCTTGTTATGTCATGTTGTATAGCAAAATTCATTATGCGAAACAAGTTAGTTTGTTCGATATATAACCGATTTATAATTTATTAATGTTACATACGATTTTATAAGATTTAATAAATCCATAATCTCGCATTATTTGTTTTTTCTTACGATTAATTTAATCACATTTCATTCGAACTGTGAACCTCGAAATTTGCCGCATTGGAAAAGCGAGTTTGCTTCTGTGACCGAATGAAAGGTTCGATCCAGCTCTATGGTGATTTATAATAATGATTAATCGTATATCGCGAAATCATCAAATTTCAGGCAAATAAAACCATAATATGCATTGATACTGTGATACATTTATATTAATTGCAAGTGACTATTGTCATGTTGCGCGATGCTTGTGGAAAGTAACGGTATACTTCTGAAGCTTTCACATCGTACGCCATCGAATTTCTGATTCTGGATTCTGGATCCACAGTTTTACAGGAGAGGCTCGTCGCTACATACAAAGACGAGTTACTGTACTTAGTTCACATTATGGGGTTCGATGTGAACCGCTTTCAGGGCGAAGTTGATGAGGAACTTGTTTGTCCGATATGCTCCGGTGTTCTGGAGGATCCTGTCCAGGTATTATTTCTGTTTCGTTCGTTTACGATACAATGCTTCCAATAAGCAAACTTTTGCGTTTACGGAAAACTAACCTAACATTTCTGTCGTCTTTCTTTCATCTTTTTCATAATTATTCTCCTTTCCATGGTTTAGTACGACCATTTCATGATCGTTTTCATACACCGTATTATTTACAACGATCGGGTAAATGGAAAGTATTCGTTAAAGTTTGATATTAATTTTACAATATCAGCAGTCACTTGTATTTATTATAATTTTCGTTCTGTCAAAGTGTTTATAACTGTTACCAGTTTCGGATCGCTTCCGTTTTTCCTTTAACGAATAAGATTAACATATATAATCATATTTTGTAAATTTTTGCAAGTGTTTAGGACATTATTTAGTATTCATTATGTATTTTTATACTAAATACTAAGTCTTATAAAGTGTGTAGTTTGGCTTAAAGACTGGTAGGTGAGCAATATGTTGCAGGCACCTGTATGTGAACATGCCTTTTGTCGTACATGCATTAATGAATGGATAAATAGACAGCCCACCTGTCCTTTGGATCGTACACCAATTACATCTGCTCAGCTTAGAGCAGTTCCAAGAATTCTTCGGAATCTGTTGGCCCGCCTTTGTATTAGTTGTGATAACATTATGTACGGATGTCAAGTAATAGTTAAGCTTGATAGTTTAGTGTCACACTTGGAGCAATGTGAATATAATCCCAAGAGACCGATGCTTTGTGAACAAGGATGTAGTCTTATTATTCCTAAAAATGAGCTAAAAGATCATAATTGTGTGAGAGAACTCAGAAACATTATACATTCGCAACAACAGAAGCTTGCTGATATGAAACGTGAATTAGGTGAACAACAACTTCAAATAAATGAACACAAAAGGGAAATACATCTTTTGAAAGACTTTATGAGAGCATTGAGAGTTTCAAATCCAGCAATGCGTGCCATCGCTGATCAAATGGAAAGAGACGAAGTTGTAAGATGGTCTGCTACCCTTCCTAGAGCAAGAGTAACAAGATGGGGAGGAATGATTTCCACCCCGGATGAACTGTTGCAGGTACTGTAATCCATAAATTAATATTAATTAATTAATTCTGGTAAATGAATGAATCAACGTTATTTTGTAGACGATGATAAAGAGAACTTTATCAGAATATAATTGCCCGCCTCATGTAATCGACGAATTAATGGAAAATTGTCACGAAAGGAAATGGCCTCCAGGCTTAAACTCCCTTGAAACCAGACAGAATTCCAGAAGACAATATGACAATTATGTTTGTAAAAGAGTCCCTGGTAAACAAGCAGTTCTAGTTCTTTATTGTGATAATACTCATATGCCGGAAGACATGATGGTTGAACCTGGACTAGTGATGATTTTTGCACATGGCATAGAATAAAATCTCATACCAATGTACTGTGCATGCCCAGATAATTTGATGTTCATCTATTCTGTTGTTTGTTATATTCACTGTGACTAACTTTCAAGGTGCATGGAATATCTTCGTACTTATGTGCAAATATTGGAATATTTGCATAATTCATCTTACGATTACCGCGGGATATCTTTCAAAATGTACTGAAAAGAACAAACGACATGCCTTTTGTGATAAACAATTGTACAGACGCAATTGCCACATACAAAAATCTAATTGAATGTCTGGATCATTACACTGTGATATAATATTTCATTGAGAATGTTCCTGAAATTGCATGATAAATAGTAAATCATTTTTAGTTATTCTAAGTAATCTCATGTACATTTCTATAAAATCGATTCTTTGTTTAACATCCGATAAACCAACTATTTGTCAACTATTTCAGGGAATTTTTTACATATATAGAAGTCTTTAAGTGTTTTATGATAATGCTTTAGACAAGTAAGAAACAAAAAGTATAGAAATTATCGATATGGTAATTGCTACTATTAAGATCTAAATGTGTTCTAAAAGATTAATATCAAATGTCAGAATGAAGAATAATTTCTTCTTTTCTCTCAACATTATTTATATGATTTTAATAAAACATCTAAAAGTGCGTACGATGAAATAAACATGCTATACAACGATCGCTTAAATAAATTATTATACTCTGAGCGAACACGGTCGTATACATATATCGTTTACAACTTACAAGATAGGAATGCTATTTTCACAGAATAATTCACAGATAATAGTTTAAACTAACGGTATACGATACTTAACAGTTTCGAATTTCCTCAGTATTGTTCTCTTTTAAAATTGATTTTGTAATAACCAGTGTATGAAGAGCATTCGATTCCTTAGCTATTTTTAAATAAATGCGTAATAAAATTTTAGTTTCTTGTCTTTGCACAAATATTTACAAAATAATATAGTTTCTTAAATTACGTTATCTACCATCGAATGTAAGACCTTTGTATAACTCAGCTTCTCATCTCGATGCATTATTTATCTTCGATACAGCAAGAAATATTGCATATTTTACTTTGGACATTTAACGTGTCAATCACGAGTTATATTTACATATAAATTCTTTTTACCCTCTATTTACATAACGCATTTTCCAATAGCCTAAAAAACTTACGATTTTAATACATTGAGTAATAATATAAGTCGTTAACATATCCTTTAATAGTTTTGCAATAAAACTTTCGATTTCCACGGAACCTTTCTTTTTTACTTTTTATATGTTTAATCATTAAATCCGAACATTGGAAAAAAGAAAATATATTATAAAATAAGAATATAATATGCTGAAGTATCTTTACAATACATTAACGTTTTACACGGTCAACGCTCAATGGATTAAATGTTGAAAATCATTCTTTTCTCAGTCTTCTTCAACGTGTGTACTCAAAGATTGTGAGCAATTTTATATACAGTTTGATAGTTGTCATAATAAATTTCGTTTTACGTATTTCAAGTCATTTGATATAGTATCGTTTATTTGATAGTATGTTCGCGCGTATTACAATGCTGTAGAATTTTCGGGCTCCACTGTCGGTATATCGTCGAGGAGAACGCGATAAAATTTAAAGGGCGAATTAAAAGGAGCACACTGCATTCTCTGTTATATTCGAGTCACTTAAGGAGTAGAAAATTATTTCGCACATATATAATTTTTAATCATGTTAATTTCTTTATTTAGCGTCTTCATTTTTCTAAATGTCTTTATGTTTACAGAAAAGTCACAAAGCTTCTTTATCAATAGCACAGAACTTTTTATAATTTTCATTATGGTATAAAATAGTTTTCTTTGGTTGCGTATTACAATACGTTCTGTATAAGTATATCGTTGTCACTTCGTTTTCTTTCTTTTCTTCTCTTCTCTTCTTTTTTTTTTTTTTTTTTTTTTTCTTTTGTAGGAAACTTGTAATTCGCCTAATATGAATTATGGTAAAATAGCTTACTTGGATGTTTAAATAAACGTCGATGGATGCGTAGCGGGGAATACGTAGCTCTATTTTCCACCGTAAAAAAGTGGAAAAAACGACGTTCAGTCTTATATGTATTCGAACGAGATTGTACGCTTATTGAAAATTTTATTCTTTTGCATGATATTTCTACCCTTGAAATTTGAATACATTGGTGGCTAGGCCCTGAGATATGGCTGTTTATGTCCGATGATTTTTAACTTATTCCCCATTATTCTCGAACAATTACCTTAAATACTTAAAATTCTAGGATAAACATTTCTTATTTAAAAAATGAACTGGCGTCATATAACGTTCTATATATAAGTCATTCTTTTTTTGGTTGAAAAACAACATTTGAAAATTGATCGGCAGATGGTTGCAAAATGAGTGGCAACGTTACGTTAATTGATTTTAAGTGCACTTTTAAATGACGTTCTTGGAGATTCTTATATCGTTGGGCATACTCCTGCGAGGACTTGTCCGTAAGCACGTTCGGGGCTCATTTGGATAGCTCTCATATTGATTTGAATGTTTCTGATACATCCCACGTATTGTGCTTGCGAGCTACTTCCACGTAATCTTTTTCCAAGCATCGGATGACCGCCGATGAAGATCGGATGCTTCGACAGAACTCCCGCCACATTTTTCCCGCCGATTCCTGGCTCAGCTGCTTTGTAGTCAACTGATAAGAGCACGGCATTCTTCTGTTTAACAGCTGTGCAAAAAAAAAACGGCAAAAAGTTATTCACTTTCTTTATCCTTTTTTTTATCGAGATAAAAATGAAATATTACCTCGAATATTGTGCCAATTGCCGTCGCACAAGGAATTCGGCTTCGTTGGTTCAAACGAAGTTTCTATCGAACCTTTTGCCGTTTTAACAAGGAACTTTACCGTTCCGTTAATCATTTCTAGGACCAAGTAATCCCGTTTTCCATGGACAGATAGCAGGTGACCAGAAGTGGAACGTGGTTTGATGTCCATTTGGATGTCGACTGTTCTGCCAACCGTGAACCTGTCCACTAAAATCGTATCGTAGAATTAGAATTCTTTTATACAAAATTTGATCAATGTATAGTCGATTATTTAAAACTGTACTATATGTACCTGCTCTGAACAGATTACTACCATTACCCGGATAGAAGAACAATCCCGGTTCGATTCGTTTTGAACATGGAATTACACCCACTTTATTTATAGGCTCGCCAACTGGTTGACCATTTACCATGAAGTTTCCTAAGCATCCATTAAAGGTGTGATTCATACTCTGAAATTAATAACCAAACTCTCGTTAAAAAGGGAAGAAACCAAGTATAATAGATTCACAACATCTATCAGATAGATAAATATTTAGTTACGATCGTATTAAGAACTTTGTTGGACATGTCCTGTGACACCCCTCCTACGTAGAACGGCGGGCTAACATTCATGGTTTCCGTTGTTCCTTGAGAAGATCCGGTAACTGCATCATCTTCGTCTACGATAAGTTGTCCATGGTTTCCTTGTCTTTTAAATATTACGATGTGCCATTCATCGTCGTTTATTTTTTTATTGCTGACTAATATAGCTGGCCCACTTCCACAATCAAATTTGTAATAAATCTTAAAAATATATATGACGATTAGACATAATGTAATTCAAATCGCGATCGATCCGAATTTTCTAAACTTGTTTACACATAAAAAAAGCTGATAAAAATTGTTATTGATGTTACAATAAATGAACAGACTTTATCTCGAGTATATGTTTCCGGATCAATACCAATTACCTGACATTGCGATCGATGCCAGATTTTTTATCGAACATCGACACTTTACCTTTCCTTCGTTGATATACACAGCGATCAAATTCTGATTGGTAAGGTCCGACGTATAGAAAATGATTCCTTCGTCAGCCATCGTTTTGATAGCGATTTGGAAATCGTAGTCGTTCTTGTATCTGCCGTTTAGAGATCTGTATTCTAATCTGCTGTTTCTCGCAGTACCTGAAAACGATGCCATTCTTTCACCGAAATTCCTCGTTTCGTATATTTTTCAAAAACCAGCGCGGAAATATCATACCGAAACGCCAAGCATTTTCCATGTCAGGATCCGTAGCCGGGTAATATGGTAATCGACATTCATCGATGTGCAACGGTGTGGTTCTTTGAGTGGAAGTAGTAGCCTCTGTGGTTGTAACGAAATCATCGTGATGATGGCCGCGTCCTTCTATCGTAGGTTCTTCCTCGTCCGTTTCCTTATCGATATCAACGTCGATGATGTCTAACAATATCGAGTAGTAAGTTATAGATTAGATTCCTAGACTAGACTCCTCGTCGTACTTATTATTTATTTATATTATTACTTGTAACATCGTACTCACTAATCTGGGTAGATACTTCGACATTGTCGTCTGGACTTTCCGTGGGCAACAGAGGAGGCGGGACGTTCGGTTCTGGTTCAGGTTTGGATGGTGCAGCTGTACGTACGTAGATATATTTATGTGTATTAATTTAACGCTTCAAAAGTTTCAGCTTATTTATCATTTTAAAAACGTCAATTGCTTACACGATGGATCACCTAGCTTGCACTTTCCAAGGAGAGCGTGAGGCCTTTCTGTCGTATTGGCGAAATTAACGATGATACCGTTCAACGTCGCATCTCCGATGCAACCGATAAACGGCGTCATCGCGCCAGTCGGTGGGATACCAAAGGCAGCCGGTAAACCACCGATGTACAAACTGCCATAAGGTATGTTCAGTAGAGGTGCGTCTAGATCGGTACTGTAATTCTTAGTATCATCGATGTCGAGCTTGAGAGAATCGGTCGAGTGCGTAGCCGTGACTACGTGCCACTCGTTGTCGTTGAACTTGATGCCCGTGGATGTTGTTCGTAGTTCCTGGCCCTGACTATTGAAGACGAGAACACCGTCGATCAGCGACAAATAGCTAACTACACCTTTCTCATGATCGGTCACGTAGAAGATCAAGCCGTCGTTCGCCAAAGTCTTGAACTTTAGGTTCACTTGAAGGCTGTTCGGCACGGAGATGTTGTGCCACCTTACATAGCCGGATACGTTCTCCTCGAAAGATACCAAGCTTACGAACTAAACGAAAAAACAAAATATGTAATCAAAGCGAAACGACTGCTAGGTTTTTAATTAACACGGCCACACAGCACGGAACATTAAACAACGATAACAAAAATTCATTGCCTTGTGCATCGTTTTATAATTTGTCGAACTAACCGCAAGACCATCGATTCGAATAGTTTTACAAATTTAGTTACGTTACCCGTACTGGACAGGCAGGAACAACACCAAACGCCTGAATGTTGCGAGTCAGATCGACTATGGTATCTAGAATAACCACATCGTCGATGCAACCTTCGAAACCTTCGTTAGTCACAGGCTCGTAGGGATGTTTAGCGTTCGGTGGATATCCTCCGAAATAAATGTTATCCGAAGACACCAAGTTCTTAGTGTTCCCTTCCGCTTTGCTTTTCACCACATCCACGCCGTCCATCTTTAGAACGCCCGTCTTCTCGAACCTGAGAGCTTCCAGGTTGTGCCAGTTTCCATCGTTGTACTTGTTCCAGGATTTCAAGCTGGTACCACCTTCCCCGAGATCGTACTGATAGATTACGTGGCCGTCTCTCATTTCCAAAGCCAGGAATTGTTTACCTTTACCCATTAGGTAAATCAGCCCATTTTCCGCGAAAGTCTTCAAGTTTAATTTAATGCTGAATTTTCTGCTGTCCGGTGAGATCTGGAAATCTCTCTTGCTTAAGATAGCGTATCCGTGTTTGTCGAATCTGTAACCGGTACTGGGTTGGAAGTTGATCAATTTGTCCCTTTCCATGGCAATCTTGTCGTTATTTTCACCGTCGATGAAATTCCAGAAGGAGACCGGCGTATCTTCTCCTATTACAAGTTCTTCCATTTCACCTTCGAACGAGGACGCAGTGACGGCGTTCTGCATGTTAAAGGACGGCGGATAACCACCTACGAATAATTTCGATTGCTCCTGGTCCAAATCGAATATCGTGTGCGAGCCAGGTAACACGTATCCTTTCTCATAAAGTCGATCTTTACCTTCTCCGATATCTTCTCGCACAATTAGTTTTACGTTATTTCCGGTTCTCTCGACGATTATTTGACGCCACTTATTGTCCGATACGAATTTATTGTTGATGATCTTCTCGGGACCGGATCCGAAATCGACGATGAGTACCGGATAACCGCTTTCGATCAGCAGTGCCATGAAATCGTGAGTTTTCGAGCGTGGTAATTTGGCGTTTTCCTCGTTTCCTAGATACAATAGAAAGCCGTTCGTCGTGTTCGTTCTGAAGTACAGAGATATCTTGGAAGACGTGGCAAGTAGAGGAAGGTTTTCAGGATTCTTCAATTCCAGTGTGGTATTCCTATAGAAGGTCAAGCCGACCTTGTAACGATCCGCAAGTTCCCTGGCGTTCGCAATTTTATTCTTTAACGCCTCGATCTTGCCCTTCAAATCGTTTCCATTGGTATCTATCGACCTTTGATTCGCGTTCAAGTCGCTTAACAATTTGGCAATGTTCGGCAGGTACTTATCCACGATGTCAAGTACTTGCTTCTTCGCCTGGGATATGTCGCGAGTCGATTCTGAAATATTTTTCGATAGCTGTTTCGTTTTCTTCAAATCTTCCGGAATTTGATCAACGGCATTCGTGTTATTGACGGAAAGCTTGATATTTTTCTCCACCTCTATCACCTGATTCATAGCGTCTTGGGCCACCGTCGAAGAAGGGGCTTCGATATTACCAAGAATCTTGTCGATGTAATCCAACAGCTCGCTGTTGCGTTTATTCTGCTCGGAGATCATGGTGGAATGCGTTTGAGCATCGCTCAAATCCACCTCGGGTTTGCCCGTTGTCTTCGACAGTGTATTCTGCGCCGATTCTAGCAAATTCACAGCCACGTTTCGCGAATCCAGCAACCTTTGCTCGATACCGTCCGAGAGGGTAGTCGCGTTATTTGCCGCGACAATCGCGTCGTCTGCAGCTTCGCGAGCAGCTTCGATCGCCGTTCCTATATTTCTATAGGCGGAAACAGCTTTCACGGCATCGGTATTCCTCGTATCCGTCAAGATATTATCCAGATCCAAGGAACGATTATAAAGACGTTCGGCATGGTAGTGCGCGTTTTGCACCGGATTAATCAGAACTACCAGCAATTTGTCGTTTTCTTCGATCGTTCTGTTTAACGTATCCGTAGAATCGTCTATCACGTTTTCCCTCAATAGTTTCGTGTTACGATCCGCGTCGCGGAGATATTCGCTGGCATTTCCGTTCAATTCCTCTCCGGCCATCAAATCTTCCTTCGCCTCTGCGGTAGAGTTTTTCACCGTGTCGAAGTTGCCGGTCTCGGCTGCGATTCTGTTTTCCTGATTCAATCTATCCACCATGCTAGCCAGCTCTTGAGCCTTCCACGTGATTTCGAGAAGATCGTCCATTTTGTCCGACACGTTCCTCACCTTGTTGCTCAGATTATCCGCGATGAAGGATAAATTGCTGACCGGTACGTTGTACTCGTTCATTTCCGACACGAGAATGTTGGCCTGATCCGCTTGATCCGTTGCACGGTCCCGGAAACCGACGAACGATACCCCTTTGATCTTTTTCAGAATGTCTGTAGCATCTTTTAACGCACTGTCCACTTTGGCTCCAGTGCCCAATTCGATGTTCAAGGCTAATGATTCTACTTCGGAAACAGTCGATCTCACTAGTTCTATCTCCTTGATTACATCTTCCTCCAGAAGATTCATGTTTTCCAAGGTATTCTCCGCCGCGAGCTTCCATTTCTCGCTATCCTCCGCGGTATAATCGATCTCGCGTTTCTGATTCGAAACCTCCGACTCCAATTTCTTCACTTCTTGCTGCAACGGCAGGAAGTTTACTCTGTTGGGGTCCAGAAGTTTCACTTTAGGATACAAGTCGTTTACCGTGTCATTGATGAACTTTAGTCTTTGATTGGTGAAGTAGCTCTCAGCCACTGTGCTGAACTCCGTGAAAACAGGATTCAACAAATCCGATAATTCATCCGTGACGTCCAGCAAGTTTCCAGTACAGGAGTCGCAAGCGAAGCAACCTTGCCCCGGAATCAACACGTTCCTATACGGGCAATGATCACATTTCTCCCCGATGACACCCGGTAGACAACTACACTGGCCGGTAGTAGCGTTACAAGACACCCCAACAGAGTACCCGATGTTACATTCGCAAGAGGTACAGCCTTCCGGCCCGTAATTCCAATAACCAGAGATACATTGATCGCATCTGCGTCCAGTGACGCCAGGTTTGCATCGACATTGGCCCGTCGCATCGTCGCACTGACTACTTTCGGAGGCAATTCCACAATCGCACGCTTTGCAACCTTCACACGTATCGTAGCCATAGTGATCGTCCGCGCAATGGTCGCATTGCTCTCCGACCACGTTCTCGTGACAGTAGCATTGACCGGTGTAACTGTCGCAGTGTTTCATTCCACACTCTTTACACGAACAGGTGCGGCAATCTTTTCTTTCGACGGCATCGCCGAAGAATCCTGGCGCGCACAGATTACAAGCTTCCCCGTAAGTGTTGTTCAAACAACGTAAACACTCTCCGGTCCTGGAATCGCAGGAACCGACTTGGTTGGTATCGATGTTGCCGGAACACTTGCACGGCTTGCAATAATCGCCGTAAACTTCGGGGTTTCCGTAGAAACCGGAAACGCAGGACTCGCAGCGAGCGCCATAATAACCGGCAAGACAGTCGCAGCTTATTTTATTTCCTTCCTCGTTCACCTCGCAACCGGTGGCGAAATTGTTGGATGGGAAGGGCAACGGACAGGCACAAATCAGACAATCGGTCGGAGTTCCTCCGGTAGCGTTGCCGTAGTAGCCTTGCTTGCAGAGTTCGCAATGGTCACCCGTCGTGCCGTCTTTGCAGTCCTACGGTAAACGGAAAGTTGTTTAAAAATCTTGACACTCGTAAATGTAAATCGTAGATAATAAATATTATCTAGAGTTTAGCGAAACTTGGTGAAATTTAGCTAAATCCTTTATCGATATATATATTTCGATCACCGAATTAACTTACCAAACATATGCCAGTTTCCACGTCGCAAGTATCTGCGTGCCCGTTACACTCGCAACCGACGCAATAACCCCCATGGGGTCCAGAGTCTACTCTGTAATATCCTGGGGCACATTCTTCGCACGAAAGCCCTTCGTAATTCGGCGGACACTGGCACTGCTCGACGCCACTGGCTGGAACGTTATACTGCGGCGAATAGGTCTCTGTAGCTACGTCCATAATCACGTTCGACAAAGAGGCTGTAATACTGGGGTTCCAGTAGGTAGCTCGGATGTATATTCCTCGAAGATCCTCCAGCACCACCATCAGCTGTTCCCTCGTCGCGCTTAAACGATTCTCGGTTATAAAGTTCGTTTCGATCAATTCCAAAGATGCTTCGAAATTCGTGAACGACGGTGGCTGCTCTTCGGCGTAATGAAGCAACGTTGTGTCAGCACCTTGAAGAATCACGTCAGCCGCGCTAACTGCCTCGCCAAACGGCCCGGTGCTATAATACACGGTGTAATTGAGGAAACCCCCATAGGAAGTCAACTTCTTCCACAAATAGGTCTCTGGCGCCGAGAAATAAACGACTTTTCCGAAAGTGTCGTTAGCGGTGAGACCAATAACGATACTCGTCAAATTGAACTCTTGCGGTATGGTTGTCAAGTACGTGATATTTCCACTCTTCTCGTTAGACAGAGATAATTCCCAATTAGTCATATCGGACACCTGCACCCTGTACAAGTTCGCTGACGCACATCTGGTAGTTTTTCCAAAACAGAAACACTTGGTACAACCTTCTTGATTATTCTCCTGAATATTAAAGGTACCCTCCTTGCACACGTCGCACGCTAATCCTTGAACGTTTTCCTTACAGAAGCATTCTGCCGTGTATTGATCGCAGATATTCGCGGTGGTCCCCCTGATGTCGCAGTCGCATTTCTCACAGTGCGGGAACTGGGAATATCCAGATCGGCACTTGTCGCATTGTCTTCCTACCACGTTCTCCTTGCATTTGCAGTTGCCATTCAAGAAGTCGCACTGCAAATCTCCGTCGATCACACCAAGAGGAGAACAGTTGCATTCTTCGCAGCCGACAATCGGATGGAATCCATAGGTCCCCACTTCGCATTGATCGCAACGTTCACCGATAACCCTTGGTGGACAGCTACAAGCACCTGTTTCTGGCTCGCAGAGGGCTGTGCTGGGACAGCTGCAAGGTTTGCAATTGGGGAAACCATAGAATCCGGTTTTGCAGATCTCGCAACGTCTTCCAATAATGTTCGCCTTACACGGACATTGTCCACCGAACTTTTCACACTCGAGGCTTATGGATCCATTGATGTTACAGTTACATGGTAGGGCACGATTGTTGTAATTGGCCGTTAAGGAGAAGATCGAATCGCGACAGAAACCTTCCTCGGTGATGTTGATATGGAAGTGGTTGTATCCGCACTTCTTGATAAACTCCTTCGTCTGATCGAACTGGATCTTCTTTAAGATCTTTTCGTTGTACTGTTCCGTTGGAATAACCAGGATATAATCCAGCCAGATACCTTTGCCATCGCTCTCTTTGAAAGTGATCATAAAGTTTTCGATCAGTTGGAATCTGATGTTGCCGTCTTCTTGTTTCACCACGCTGCGACATCCACTGTTGCTGGGACAGTGGGGAACGGACATCTTTGCTTCGTAGAATTTTCCATTTTGCACCAACACGTCGAGCTCGTATTCCGGATAGTTTGGTTGATAGTATTGCACGACGAAAGTGTAATCCCCAGGCTGTAAAACTTTCGCGTGAATATCTACCATTGTATTCTTATCATCCAGATAAATTAATTTAGTATTATTATCGTAAATTCCGAATGGTCTATTCTCAGATTCGGCGATCGTGCTGCTGCTTTCGAATTCGATTTTCTTCGCGTCTGCCGCTCCGGGGAACTGACCTTTCACGCACTTTCCGTTCTTTCTAACGCATATAGATTTTGGTTTAACATAATCCAAGGACCACCGATTGTAAGGAATAGCAATGACGGAGTCAATGGCCACGTTCGATGTAGGATCTCCGGTTAAAATCAAGCTGATATAGTTCGAAGGGAAATTCATCGTAGCTACTCTGCCATAGGTGTCGGTCACTACCTGTCTGCAAACGCTGGTGTACTTGCAAGGATACAGAGTAGCCTTTCCCTTTCCAACTGTATTTGCTTCTATCAAAAGAGTTGACGTGGCGTTCTCATCTTTCGGTGTCACGTATGTAACCAACAGGACGTGCAGACCGGGTTTCGAGATCCTTAAGTCAAAGTGTATCTCTTCTTGTCTCTCGTTGATCAATGGAACCTCCACTTTATCAATTTCACGCAGGATATCTCTATCCATAAAATATTCAGTCAGGGGGATTCTGACGTCGTTTTCGTTCAAGAAACCGCCAGCTCCGTGAACAGAGTCAAATATCGTGAGATCGGGGTAACCGTAGTGTCTACAGAGTCCCTTGTAACCAACCTCGCAAGGAATATTCACGTTTTGTGTTAAAATAGTTGCTTCGTAATATTCGGATGGAAGCAGCACGAAGTAATCGAGGAAAAGGCTATTCTTGGTGGCGATACTAATGGACCAGTAGCCTGGATTCATAACCATAGCCGAAGGAAGATTACCTTGAGGTCCTGCGACGGTCACAAACAATGGTTTTACGGTTGGCTTGAAATTGACCTTAAACTGTTGCTCCACCTCCAGTGGATTTTCTGGGGTGATGGTGATCGTTCCAAGGATCGGCTCGTTATTCGGATTCACGTATTTCAAAACCATTCTATAGAGGGACGACTTTTGAATAAATACATGCAGAATGATCTCGTCTTGAAGGGCGGAGAACACCGCGTATCCCTTCCAGCTGTATCCTGGGAAGTGATCTTCGGTGAAACCGTAACGTACAGGGCTGTTGCTAGGTGTCCTTCCATCCTCTGCTTCGTATTGAAATTGATGAAGAGTCGGGAAATAGTGGGCTTTTAAGGGTTCCTTGCAAGTAAGACCAGTGACGCGTGGCTGACACTGGCATTGGCCAGTTAGTTTATCGCATACCGAATTTACAGAACCACCGATGTCGCAAGCACAATCTAAAACGAAAGATCTACGTAATTTGCATTCGTTGAAATAATTCTGGTTACTGGCGCGTAATATACGATTAATTACATACCTGTACAGCCGAAGAAATTGCTCTCCTGAAGATTGTACGTACCATCCACGCACTGATTACAACTTCTGTCGGTTACTCCAGGTTTACAGATACATTGGCCATTCTTCGTGTCACACTCACCGATATTTCCAATGACACCCGGTATATTACACTGACATTCTTAAAACAAGATAAAACGACACGGAACAATTACTTTCATCGCTTTGTATATCCCGATCGTATCTTAAAAATTTCGTCGTTCCATTTACCTTCGCAACCCTGAGGATTGTAAGGCTGTAAATTCCAATAGAGCGGCTTACACTGGTTACAGATCCTACCCTCGACGCGATCCTTGCATTGACAAAGTTCACCGGCAGGCAAGGAGCCGCATCCTTGGAACGTTTCTACCACGCCCGCTGGATCACAGTTGCAACCCTCGCAAGTGGGGAAGTTATAAAAGCCTTCTTTACACTGACTACACCTGCCGCCGTCAAAATTCTCCCGGCATTGACATTTACCCTCCGCGTCGCAAGACGCGCCAATCGAACCGTGGCTGTCACAGTTGCAGGCTACGATTGCGATAAAGGATTATCAGTTTCGGTAACTTTTTCTTGCAATTTTTTACTTGTACCCGGTATTGCTTTGGCTAGATGACAACAAGCTTAATACGAGTTACCGCAATCAAGTTTACGGATTTTGAACTTGACTAAAGCTTTTCGCTTTTCTTTAAGTTTAAGTCGTATAAAGAAAGATGGAGTTGCGTTTGCCTTAAACGGCAACCTAAGAAACGACCTCCGACCGTAGCGTATACGTGTTGCGGATACTTGGCGCAACTAGGCAGCGTTCCCTTACTACGTCGCAGGAGCAGAATAGGGGAAATACTGTAAGCTCTTGAGCTTAACCGAACACGGTAGTTATAAATAGAGATCTTACGTACGTATACATTCTGGATACATGTAATATCCAGGGCTGCACTGATCGCACGTTCGTCCAGCGAAATTAGCCAGACAAGAACATTTTCCTACGGCGTCGCAGCTAATAGACGACGACCCTGTTAAGCTACAGTTGCAAGGCCTGCAATTTGGAAACCCGTAATATCCATTGATACACTGATCGCATCTGGGACCGCCGTATCCTTTCTTACACAGACACCAACCATCCGTTTTATCGCAAACTCCAGGTTCGGTTCCACGTGCGTCACAATTACAAACTAGTCAAACAACAGCAACAACAACAACATTAGATATTTACAATCGACTCGTTTTAAAATTCGTTCAAAGGCGTATTAATAATTAATATAGCACGGTTATTTTTTTGGATACGCTTACATGTACACTCGGGGTAATTGTAGTAGCCATCTTCGCAGATGTTGCACGTCCTTCCGCCATAATTATTCTTGCAGGTACAATTGCCAGAAATTACGTCACAGTTATCGTTGAGGGAACCCAAGGAATTGCATTCGCAGGCTACAGATTTTGTAATCGATTATAACACAAATTACGTTATATAATGAAATTCGTTGCGGATAGAAACGCTCCGGTCTACTCACGTAAACATTCGGGGAATTTATAGTAGCCCTGCGCGCAGAGGTTGCAATAATGACCGGCATAATTCGACTTGCACGGACAAGATCCGTCTATAGCCTTGCAATGATCTCCGTGTGTTCCATTGCTATAACACTGGCAAGGAACACAATTTGGATAACCATAATATCCATAGCTGCAACTGTCGCAATTGGGCGAAGTGTATTCTTTTCGACATTCGCATTTGCCGGTGGCATCCGCGCAATTTCCAGTCAGATTAAATCCGTTACATTGACACGCTATCGAAAAACGAAAACTAACGATGTAAATGATATTTTCTAATAACGTTTTAACAAAATCATTGGCTGAATGGAGTTATGACTCACGTTGACAAACATCGGTTGCATTCAAAGGTTTGTTTCGCGGCCTGTAGAACATCGGTTTGCAACGATTGCAGTTAATCCCTTCGGTGTTGTCCCGACAGTTTTTACACACACCGCCACCCTCGTAGTTACCGTGAATATCCAACGACAAGTGTTTCTCGTCCACTTCCGTGTCGTATTCACACTCATCCGAATGGCCGAAACAATTGCAAGCTGCAAGAAGCAACGATTTTTTACTTCATAGGACAAAGTGACTTTCGGTTTAAAGCGAACGAAAAACGGGCAAATAGTACGTAAGGAACAAAAATATTATTCTCACGTTCGCAAGTGAACTTCTTAAACGCCGTGGACTGCCGCCACTTCTTCTGCTCAAATCCTTTGCAACAAGTCGCACATTGCGCTCCGCAAGTGTTATGTTGGCACCTGCAAACGAGTTTCTTCGGCATTTTTGGATCCAGTATATCGCAAGTATCCGCATGGCCATTGCACATGCACCGACCTCCGATACTGATATCTTTGATGGAGTAAAAGTACTGAAATACAACAAATTTATCTGTGATCGTTCGTTTCGATTATCGCGATGAAATTTATCAAATTTCGAGAATACTTACTCTTCTGGTCACGGTCGGATCCTCCCGCACTAAAGACATCAAATGCCCCAGTAAATTTTTTGTTCTTAAAAAACGAAAACGAACATTCGTCGCTCGTGTCCATTCTTGCAACAAGGTGGAATTGAAGTAATGTTTCGCGGATGGACGATTATTCAGAATCGAAATCGGTATCTCGCCACCCTCCAGTGGCACGATTTGAGAATATTCCGTGGTACAGATGACACTATCGTCCCTGGTGATCGGTTTATAACTATCCACGCCGAAGTAAGTTAAACAATCGTTAGCGGTATCGGAAAAGTATTGCCAAGGCGTATAGGTCTTTCCATAATCCGTTGATTTTTCAAGTACCCAGAGTCCGGGTCTCGGCGAATTTGCCATTTTGACGTACACGTATGCCACGTGAAATTCCTATGAAAGACATTTTACCAATTTTTATTCAAATCTAGATCAATTAGAAATTGATAGGATGAATATTTGTAATATTTTGCAGGAAAGTAACGAAAGAAAGGCATAAGTAAGTTAGAGTTTTCGCTACTCTGTGAAAGATGGCGTTTAATATCGATAACGAATACGACCCTTGTTTTCTCGCTACCTAGAAATAATACGAAAGCATAGGACTTTTGTAACAAGAACTGGGCAACATGTGTGTCGAACTTCGCAGTTTTTGGAACGTTAAATTCGTGCCTCTCCCCCCCTCCCCGCCCCCGTTTCCGGACACGTGGTCGAGAGTATACGAGAAGAGAAAGAGAGAGAGAGAGAGAGAGAGAGAGAGAGAGAGAGAGAGAGAGAGAAAGAGAGAGAGAGAGCACATTAACGCAGCGTAAATGAGTCCTAAGAAGTTGTTTAGCGAAAAGATAATAACCCCGTGTCTACGACAAGAACACGTATCCATAGCCTATCGAATTCTAATTTCTCTTATTAGCTACCAATTTTTTAGCATATCGTGGATTTAACTTTTCCTGGTTTTCTTTCTATTTAGATTTAGAAGTTGGATAATCGGATATCGAACGGATTGAACGAACGTAAAGAATATCTATTCGCTGTACCATTTACCCTGCTCCCTGAAACCCGTGTTTTCTATTGTCCTCAGGAAATGACGCGAAGATAATTCTTTCCCGTTTCGCAGGAAAACGCCTACTACCTGATAAAGCAATTTGTTACAGATAAAATACTTATTCCACCATTATTTCAGGCTCATAATTTCCTGTTGGCGTCGATTCTCTTACTTTCTGCTTACTCATTTTTATTTCTCGATATCTGGTCGTTCGATTCGATAAAAATGGGAGAAAATAACTGATCAAACATATCGTCCTTGGAATCTGTTATCTGTATAATCGTCCTTATCCATAAAATATCGTGTTAAAATTTACAATTTTGTTTACACTTACTTGTTCAAAATTGATCGTCAGATTCACTTCGTTGTACTTCATTCCTCTGGAAAGCGGTGGTGATTGCCACCAGGTTTCCATTCCATCCACTGCATATTCCGGTGGATGCTTTTTCTCTGGGTTGTCCGCATCGCAGTAATCGCATACCTAGCATATCGAGAACGCTATTATCGTCGTGCTTCCTCAAATTTTCAAATTACTTTCAAACGTAGAGCGGACATCGAAACGAAAGGAAAATCCTCGCTCAATAATGACATCTCGATAGTCGACAAACATACTTGCTGTTCATTTGGAGTAATTTTTTATTCACACCTATACCCTCGTATGCACGTATGTCGAATGTATGTATATTTATTAATATAAAGTTCAACGACCTAACACGTCCAAGATCTCAACGATACATAGAAATCGTGCGATCTTGAAATTTAAATAAAAATTCTCCGATTTAATTCTCCGTGTAACGCGTTCGATTTTTAAACGCGACCAATATCAAATCATTTTTACGGAGGTTTCTACGAACAGATTAGATTTTTTTAAAAATCTTTGTGGGACATCCGTGCCAGTTCGACGGTTCGGAATTTGAAAAGACAAGATGGTCAAGTGTTATCGAGAGGTCACTCTTATCGGTAACTCCTTATCGGCCCTCTCACTTCTAGTCTACATGGCATTTTCTTTCGCCCGCATAAATAGATACATACACGTAATGCCATAGAATCGAGTGGCCACTGACCCATTCGGAGATCCCGAATTTATGAATTGTCTAATAATATCAATTGCTCTACGATCAGCGTAAGAAGCGGTCCGCTATTAGAACGAAACGAACGTAAAATGAACAGGCAGAGAAAGGAAAAGTAACTTTTTCCGGTTAATGTAAAGACGATCGGTCGTTTTAAATATCGCGCGACTACGAAATCGGTCATCCGATTTATTATTTCCTGCTTGATAAGGAGAACTCGGTTTTGCGATATACTACTACCAAGAAATACAAAGCCATTAACAGCGATAAAGATAAAATAATCGTGGCAAGCTCTTCATTCATTACAGACCTGTATACATTTTTTAACGAATCTTTAAAAATATTTACAATTTGCCAGGAAACTGTTCTCTCGCGTTAAAGTTCATATTACGATTATCCCCTCGCATGCATTACACCGATTCCAAGAAACCCTACTAAAGAGCAGAGTATCGTCAATGGTACTTAGATACCGATAAAATAAGATTTATTTGATAATTGGACAATTGCAAGCGATAGTATTAAAATTGCTACGATATACAGCAATTTATAGTATAATATATAGCACACGTTTAAAAGGTAACGCGAGTAAAAAATTACGAAATAGATTCTACCGGATTCACTGATGTAATTTTAGTAGCATTAAATATTTTGAATCTTGATCTTAAAGGGAACAAAAAGTTGTATTATACATATGTAACACGTAGTTTGTACCAATTATCCTTAGTGTCGGTAAATAGATGAATAAAATGCATAACTTGTGTATAATTTCACTGACATTTCTTCGTATAAATAATTTGTATGAACTTCCCTTATCGCAATTCCAACAACGATAAGTTGATACGTGCATACTAAGACTAACATCTATATTAAATTACATATAACGATGATAAATCTTCATGCGTTAAAAAAGAATATATATAAAAAAAAATATGTACTCGCGCGCACACACACGCAAAATATCGATAAATATATATACTATATAATATATATTATATTATACCATCAAAAATGACGATTTACAAAGATTAGAATTCTCTTTAGTTAGAACGCTCAATTTCTTTTTAGGACTACGATCCTTTTTGCTCGCGATTTATAAAACCCTATATAGATATTTTCATTCCATAAAGATGGAAAAAAGTAGTTGAGCAAGCGGATGGTTGCCTAAAGAGTGATAAACTCTTGCACTCAAAGGACCAAATATAGATAAAAGTTGGTTGGAGACCGCGACATAGTCTATTCCAACTAAACGATCCAAAGCAAACGGCATGCGTTCTTAGATAAATATCAAATATCTTTCGTTTCGGTAAGAAACGAACAAAGTACATCGAAATTTACGAAATATTTGCAATAACTAGTTTAGATTCTCTCGGGATTTGGTGATTAAAATTTAAGTCCTTATTCGGTATGTCTTTTTATACATTTTGCGATACCCTAAGGTATCTTCTCATTCGCGATTTAGATTACTAACTAAAAGAAAAATAGAAGAAAAGTGGTTGTTAAGTAAAAGTCAAAGATATAGAAAGAGAACGCAGACGTATACCAACCTGACCCTGTATCAGATTAATATCCTCGTGCTGATCAGCGTTCGCGCCGACTAGCTTGCAATAGAGTTCCGGGCCGGGGGTGTCGACGCCACACGTGGCTGACGCGATAATCTCCTTGCCCTCGGCCAGATTGAAATACGGCGGCGTCAGGATTTCGTTTCTCGTTTGATGGACCAGCAAGCTGGCCAACGAAACGACCAGCAACCACCTCGCCATCCTGACGGTGGACTGATTGAGCCCGCCACTGTCGGCACCTCTGGTGTTTCGTCCTTTAACGCGGCGTGTTTTCTTGAAACTATCGCGGCCCCTTTTCTCTTTTTCTCTGTCCCCCCTCTTACTCTCGTTTCTTCTTCGAGGAGAATGCGGCGGGAGAGACGCGAAGAAGTTGATGAAGCCCGGGCAGCTTCTCAATGTAGACTGACAGGCCGGAGGTCATCGAGGACCGCCGATCTGTGGTAGAGGGGCAGTGGGGGTGGCGACTCTAGAAGGATGGTCCACACACTTCGAAACCATATGCCATTCCGTACCCCTACACATGTGCATGCTGTTTCTGCCCGGCAGTACGAACTATTGTCTACTCTTTCTCTCGATCGCCGAATCACTTTGATCGCCACTGTACGTCTATTCGCGAACAAACCAGAGGAATAACGTTCTTCCGATTTCGAAGATACCGATTTCAAGATACATAGTACATAGTTATTCAAAACGATTAAATCTATCAGTCGAAAACGCACGGTTCTCTTAATTTCACGCTTGTATTTATCCTTGGACTTGCAGTTTTAGGAAGACGTCTAGGCGATTAAAAATTCTTCTCTCGAGAATTAGTTGCATAATATTTTTCAAAGAAGTCTAAATCGGAAGAACAGTACGTGGTTGAGAAGGAAGTCGTAAGAATCTCAGATTATGATTAATCTATTGATAACATTTTTTATTCACTTTTAGCATTCGTCTATATACAATATCTCGTTACGTACAAATGACTGTTTTACGGAATTAGTGTTCGTATAACGGACGAAAGAATTAAATGGTGTAAGTACAGGGTGTAAAAAAAATTAGCGTAAAAATCACCATAAATAGAGTGATTCTACACTTTCGAATTGGTGGAAATTCGTAAAAAAGGTTTATATAAAATTCATCTTAACCTTGAAATTCAAGATCAAAGATTTTTTATTACATCATATTTTATTTTCGCCATGAGGATCAGAAATCTTAAATAGACCCCATAGGTCGCGATCCAACCGCAATTCTATTGGCAAAAATTGTTAAAGTTTCGATAATTTTCAACCTTCTCGATACGGTGCTCGTCTGTAGTTACTTCACGGCTAAGAGCGATTACATAGTACTCAACTGATTAAACTGATGGTTGGTTGATGATGATTGGTTAAACTGATTTTATTCGCAATAACCTATAATTGCAAATATATTGCATTTATTATCGGCGTAAACAAATAAATGGGACCAAATAATATCGTTCCCAATAATTACTGCTCGTACGTTGATAGCGATTAAAACTTTCCATCATTGCATGGAGATTTCCGTCAGCCCTCCTGTCATTCTGTTGATCGAGGATACTGTTAATTCAAAAACTATTTGCATCTGTAAATAACACACGTTCGAAAAAAGAGTGCTTCGCGTTGTAATTTATGTAGTAGTTTCTAACGGCAAAAACTTCGTCGAGCGTAGAATCACGCCACTATGGTGCCTTGCACACTTACATTTTCTTACGCCCTGTACATAGTGTTATAGGATTGTGTTGCCTTTCATTTATAAATAATTGAGCAAGAAATATGGCACGTACTTTTGACTAGATCAGTTTTCATAACATCGCGCCACTGTCGAATTTCTTAATTTTGTTTTGCTCGATGCCGTCTATAATAAATGGCGGAAAACATAATACTTGAACTTAAGATCACAGAGATAATAAAATTTCCTAATAGCAGAATGTCTGCCGAATCCATCCATATGGTAAATACTCTTGCTGTAAACAGAAATCAACGTTTTTATTGGGAACCATCGGTAGAGAAATAGAGAGGGAAAATATTTCTATAGAGAGATCAACATTTTTTTTATCTACAACTTACTTAAATTAGTAAATGCGGAAATAAACCAGGTAATCGGCGACACTGTATCCGCATTTTTCGCACGAAAAATGGCCACTAATTGAACGACTTTACTTGAGACAGAAATTGGAGTACACAGTGGCTGTCAATTACAAAACAAATTAATAGATGACCGGAGAGTTATCAATTAAATTTTTTTTAATTTATTGTTAATTATTGGTTAACTAACCGCTAAAATCGTAAGAACGACTTTCGGGATAAGTTGCATTGCAAAAGAGATACTTATGGCAATATAGAGTATTGAGACCAAAATTGAGAATGTATTTATTTTATTTAAATACTTCAGCACTAGGAAGATTAGTATGTATTCTTGCAATAGAATAACAGGATACTCCAAATAAGATAGTATTGAGTAACCATTTGTAAAATTATAACTAGCCATCACGGTATAGCTGTAAGAAATTCAATGTCAAATTAAGCTTACTTGCAAAAAGCATTTAAAGTTTTTTAAATATATTTTTTAGCTAAGTTAAAATACAAACATCGATGCACGATATACAAGATAAACTTACTTACCTAGTTAATTCTAGCAGAAGGCCTACAACTGAGATTTGATCTGCTGATTTAGCAGTCAATAAATTCAAAATTTGAGGAATCTTCAATACAAAACACATGCCTATTGTTATAAGGCTCAAAAAATCTGCTAATAGTTGCAGTAACATATTTTCATTTATTTAATTTCTGTACCTGCGATTGAACATTACGTAAGAACTTCAGTTGTATTTTCAAATTTATTTGTTTGTTACATAAAATTTACATTTTGTTACTTACATAAAATAATAAATAACAGATAAAAATATTAAAACAAAAATTCACAAAGAAAAGAAAAATATAAAATACGCAATAATAATACTATTTCAAACTAAATGCTAAACTACTATTCGCATTAAACATATGATTTTAAAACATTTATAATACAATTTTTCGCAGTTTTACAAATTGTTTTATACAACTGCATTACTTTATACTTTTTACTTAACATATTACGAACATGTTGATATAAATTTAACAAATTATAAATTAATACTAATTTTTTAACTTACTTTTTAATATTTAATTTCTATTTACACTTTGCCTCACAAGTGTATGATTGTACAGATACATATCTTATAACTACTTTGGCAATTGTTCATGCACACCTGTGCCATGCTTGCATACCTTTTACACTTGCGCAATTATACATAGTTGCAAGAAATACACACACGTAAATTAGAAATTAGAATTCGTAATTATCAGTCGAAACAGAGATTTCTTCTCTGGTTGAACGATCGAACATACATTTACTCGACACGACAGCACCATCGATACCGTGTTTATCTGCATCAGAGAGATTTCCTCTCTGTCTGCGTTTAGTAATTTTCATCTAGGAACTTTTTAAAACGGTTCATGTACAACAACTTTAAAAAGATTAACAAAAAAATAGGAATAATGTAAAATAACTTGAAAATTGAAGAAAAATTTGTAAATAATAATAATAAAATGAATAATCAACACGTGACATTTAAGCAATAGAATATGCTAAATGCTTTACATATTTTTATCGACGCGTTGGAATGTCTCCAAAATTATTCAAAATTATTAGTTTGAGAGAATACTCGTTTTAAATTTGCTTTAAAATAATTGTAAAAGAAAGTAATAGGTTTCTATATATTCTTATTCTTATAAATTGTATAAATAAGTATGGTTTTGCATTAAACAAATTATATTTTATTTGTGAATGTTGGCCATTTGAAAATGTATGACTAACTACGTACATAAAACCATTTCGAATTGTGCAACCACATTGGTGGCTGCAGTTCCTCCTTTTGTGAGATGCATCGTCGATCGCGGAAAGTACTCAAATAGAAGTCTTCCTCAGCATGACAGACGGAATGTGGGAACGGAACAGACATGGAGTAAACTGTAACGTAAAGGACTTGCGTTTGTCTTTTAAATATTGATTTGTCTGTCGAACGAACGTTATGTGACAACGATGGACGTTTTTCTGATACTTTGCTTCGTTGACAAATATTACGTGAATGCGAACGAGTTGCAAGTAACCTAGCATAAGTACGTAAAATCCACTTCTAACTTTCGAAACGTCAAACGTAGTCCACTACTATCTACGATGCAAACATCAACCTTGCCGGGATATTAAAGTGCTCATTGTACGGCATGTACCTCGATCAAGATATTTCGAATATTTTGCACAATAGACAGCTAAAAGATGAATTGTACCAAAGGATATCCCAATTTCAGTCTGTACTACGCTAACGTGGGTCTAAATTTCTTTATGAAGTGATATCAAGACATATTGTTTTTTTATGTCGTATATCTTTTGACAGTACTAATGCTTTTCGTAAGAATATATTTCTCCATAGATTCTTTTTGTTTCATGTACACTCATACTATTCAATTTACTCAAGAAAAATTTATATGATTTACATAATCGAAGGTTAAATATTAAAAATTTATGAAACGTGAGTGTGTATGCGTGCGCGCGCGCGCGCGCACGCTACATGCGTTTGCGTGTAAAATACATTTTTTCAAAAGTCAAATTTTTCTTTAAATAATGTAATAACATTAAACAAGTATATTAAATAAATATAATTATTTCTTTTGAATCACAGAAGAAAGATTTTTGTAATTGTTGTGTGGAAGTGTAAATTTAAATTGCTCTAACATAAAACTGTTTTAAATATCCTTTCAGTTTCTTATTCATAATGGACCATATGAAAAGTACAAGTACTTATATAAACATGAAGATCACGAGACACTCGCGTATTGCTTGTAATTGCTATTTTCAGGTAAGGATTCTAATTTAACTGAGAAACCAAATTTAATTCATCAATTAGGCTGATTTATACAATTAACCAGTAATATCTAAAATATTAATAGTAATATTGAATTCTGCTATAACAATATAGGGGACAATGTGGAACTTCCAAAAATTTTGGCTACTATAAATCCTTTAACAAACAAATAAACTAAAAGTATTGAGATGGACTCTCCACCGTCATGTTCACTAAGCGCTACTGGACCTCTCAGTGATCTTGGTAGCAGTGGAATTGGAGGGTCCATTTCTAGCGATTCAGTTCGAGCACATCTTGCAATCGAGGTATAGCTTATTGCAGTATGATGTTCATATTCATACAAGACTTAAAGTACATATTAAAAATATGTAATACTTTTTTTCAAGTCGAGTGAATAATTTACTTTTGTTTTAGATGCAAGAAAGCGATATAGAAAGTAAATCTTTATCGCAAGATTCTTTTGATTACTCAGATGGTATGTGTGGTGAAAATTTTAATACATTGAAAAAAGGACCAGGATGGACTGATGCTGATGGAAAACTAGAAGTTGAAGTGGTTGATGTAGCTATTAAACCTCCACCAGAGTTTCAAGATAGCCCTTCTCCTCCTAACTCTGAATCTTCATCTGCACCGATCCTTAGCTATGCACGATTAATGAGACAAAAAGTTCCACAATTAATAGACGATTATGCCGAAAATTTAGTACAGTCAATGATTGAAGAAGCGCTAATAATATCTTGTAGAATATCATGGCCAGAAGGAAGAATAGCACCTGCAACAAATCATGTACCAGTGGTAACTCGTAGTGTATATAATCCAAAACGTCTTTGGGCAACAGATTTGTTGACACCTTCATCGTGTCAGGGAGCTACTACTTTAATTACCCCATATAGCACTTTGAATCGTCCAAATTCACGATGTTCTTTAGCTTCTTCTCGTTTGTCCAGTTCTCATAATTCAATAAATACCTCAGGACTGAGTCATAAAGTGGATGACAGCAGTTTTATCACCTCTGCTATGTCACATGATGTTTTAACGACCAGTGAGATTAGTGATATGTACAATGTGCCCTTTGATTCTGACATTTATACTGTACCAATAGATGTAGTTAGACCTTTGCATGATCTTAGAACGCCGCAAAGGCCCAAACGTCATAGACATCATCGTAAAAGAAGAAGAAACGTATCTGCTAGCTCGCAGAGTGAATTAGAAGCCCATATTCAGCAAGCAAGGCATTATTGTGGAAAACCTCGAGCAATTACACACGTCATAAAATCACAGAGACTATTGTCCGATGTATGCTGCAATGAAACTGGGAATGGAAAGCGTCATAGCGTTCCGGGCACATCTGGTCGACATACGTCTCGAACATCTAATGGTCACATGCATAATATTGGTGAACCAATTCACATGACTTTACATGAAGTGCGTCAATATTTGCAAACACTATACTCAAGCTCCAGTGATTCTAGTGAAAATAAAATTAAACGCGATAATAAAGCTCCAATAAGTCATACACCTGTACACCTTGCAATGCCAAAAGGTATTAGTGTAAATAATAACAATAGATATAGTAACCCGCATACAGATTCAGCGATGGATACTCCGATTTCAAACAAAAATAGCAATGGACTGATTCATAATAACAATAACAATAATAATAATAATAATAATAACAATAATCATAATGGTAATGTTAAGAAGCATAAAAAGAATTCGTTTGTTAGCATTAAACATAAAAAGGTAAAAGATGAACCACATAAAGAGAAGGTCGATTCTGAAAGAGAGAAGATTAAGAAGAGCCAACGAAACTTCTCATTAAATTTGAAACAAACACTTTGCAATATCTTTAGATTCAGGCGTTTGGGTTCTCCGGACCATTTCGTAGAGAAAAGAAATAGCATTGTACAGGGTGAAATTGTAGAAGAAGAAGAGGGTGTTGATTCTGACCAACATGCTAATAATAATAATACTACCTCAGAGGTAGATTCCTCTGTACAAAAGCTACCTTTTTTTAAGCGTGCATTACCGCCATTGCCGAAAAGCAATGGGCATGTAGGATGTGTCGAACAAGCGGAAGATGCGCTTACAACGATGGTATCTAAGTGTGAAAGTCCAACTTCTATACCACCACAAATGCCTCTACCTGCGCCAAAAGTCGAAGACGAACCGGCAGAAGATACCAGTATGGATTTTGCTGCTAGTATTGAGAAAGTAAAGGATGTACGTGATTTATACATTTTATTTCCTTTTTAAAATTATTATATTATGTTGAATGTAATTAAGGTATATTATAATTATTAAATTTTATTTATAATAGTATGGATGGTATTGGGGCCCAATATCTGGTGAAGCTGCAGAGAAGATACTGTCGAATGAACCAGACGGGTCATTCATTGTACGAGACAGTAGCGATGATCATTATATTTTTTCCTTATCATTTAGACTTAACAGCTGTGTGCGACATGTAAGAATAGAGCACGATCAGGGTAAGTTTTATGTTTTTATTAATACAGTTTTTCTATACACCGTCATTTTTTTAATACAATTTTAATGTCATGTGCATTGTATATGTAGGTAATTTCAGCTTTGGAAGTTGCACAAAATTCAAGTCTCATACAATTGTCGACTTTATCGAGAATGCGGTAGAACATTCACGTAGTGGACGGTATTTGTTTTTTCTTCATCGACGGCCAGTGTTAGGTCCAATGCGTGTGCAACTTCTTCACCCAGTGTCAAGATTTAAACAGGTTCAAAGTTTACAGCATACATGCAGATTTGTTATTTTGAAGATGGTACGCAGGGATCTTATTCCCACTCTACCTCTGCCTCGGCGGCTCATTGATTACCTGAGCACACCTCATTACTACAGTGAACAGTTAGCTGAACAGGACGATAGAGCTGAATCTCCTGTTAGTTCTTCAACTGGTGAATTAGAGAAGATTTGTTTCACACCACAAGGCCTATCGTGAGGTACAAATATATAATCTTTTGTCCTTCATTTTTGTGAAATACTTGCCAAATGTTTAGTATGTATGGTTTAAGATTTAAGATTTCACACAATTTCGTTCCATATGATTTTGTTAAAGAATATTACGATTAAATATGGGAATAACCTATTTTTACATATATTATACGTTAAATTAAATTTGAAATATACAATTTTTATATCTGTTTGAAAAGAAGGGTAATCCGTTCCACGCGGTTCGTATATAGAAAAATATAGTTAATCGCATAAAAGTATTAAACGAATTGGAAAACAAAAGGTAAAATTACTTCGATGATAATTTTCAATCAGAATTCATATTGACACGATTAAAAATGCACAAGTAGATTGATATCAGATCTTGAATTTTTGATTTTCTCATTTTGTCATAAAATGATTTCCAGAGCACTTATATAATAATCTCAACAAATTCTATGTTATCAGTTTTAATATAAGTTCCTGTTTTTTATTTTAAAATACCTTTACAAGTTCATACGATGCAATGAATGTATAATATTCATATATGTATAATGATGCAAAACGGTGATCGAATAACTCCTTCTTGCGTGCCATATATCTCATACTACTCTGTTCATATAGACATTAAAATCATAATGTTCTTTATTCATTGGTTTTTGGCTAATAAATTATGCTTTTGCCAGAGACTATTCAGTTATGCATTTCACTACTTTCTGTAAAAGTTTAAAACATGTTTTTTAACGTAAATAGAAAGAATATGAATATAATTAATCTACTTCCTACATTTGACGTTCCACTTTATTGAATGATCAATATAGAGTCAATAAATAATTTTAAATATGATGCACATGCAAGCAATTATGGAAAAATGCTGTAGACTAACACATTATATCGAGGTATAATCTGGCATATATAAAAATCAGTTATATCTGTCAACTGTAGAAAATCTCAATATTAATCAGTTCAACATGTTGTTATATCGTGTTTTAAGTTTAGAAGTAGCTGCCACAGACTGATTAACTTAGACAAAATATTCAACGAATTAATGGAATCATAATATAGTATAAATATTTTCATTCAAGCATCAATCGTATTTTTCCGCAAATTATTATCATAATCATTTCCAAGAATAATCTTTGGATGGAACATGTTATTTTAGATTGCTTTATAATGTAAATATTTTTGTGTACATTACTTGATTTTATAGAATAATTAAATCGCCAGGAATTTATTAATATCTGGCACATTAGATATATATATATATTTTGTGATTCTTTAAGTCTATAAAGGATAATTAATATATGATGTGCAATCTTTTAAATGTATTACACTTGTTTGCATTCTTTATAGCCAATTTTAAAATAAGGTTTAATGATATTTACCTTGAAAGGGTAAGAGCTTCTTTGTTAAAACTGATTAGCGACTGGTGCTATATAAAATTATAAATTATAGAATTCTGATTCCTTAAATTATACAGTTGAATCAAGATAATCGAAGTCACTGTTTATTCTTGTGCTCAGATAAACTTAGCAAGATTACATCGTGCAATGCACTTGATCGAATTTAGTTATATTAAATATTTAATTTTTTATAAGTGGTAGTTTTACCTATGTAAATGATTTTTTTCTTTTAATTCGGATAAAGTTTCCGAAACTTACATTCTCGAATTATATTTGATTTGCAATTATTATATAGATTTTAGATTGTAGCTTAATATTAAGAATTTATATAAGTCAAGTGAAAAGTTTTCAATTTACAATTTCGACTAACCAAATGGAAAAGTAGAAAGGAGCTTCAGATAAGATTTAGTAAATTGTAATGATACATATTTTTATTTTTGTCCCTTACCTCTGAAGAGATGTATAAACTCATCTTCAGAAACAGAGACATTACTTTGATAAATTTTGTATTGTGTAATGTTATACAGAGCTCGCTATGAAGCATTGATATGAAGATAGATTTTTCAAGAAAGGGGAAAGTTTTTATACAAAATGTGTACTAACTGTTGCTAGAAAAATTTATTAACGAATCTTTGTTTTACTTTATCTTTAAATTGCTTTTACTGTGCAGCTTCATGAATCATGGAATAGCAAAGGCCACATATACATACATATTGCTCAGAAGTTTTTGTTGCACTTTCGTGAACTTTGCAGTACTAAATAAACAAATTTTATACTCAATATTCACGTGGTAGATTTTGCAATATAATTACTATTACCAGATTGTCTGACAAGACTATGTCTAAGGATAAATCTAAACATATGTGAAGCATGTGCGTATAATTAATGGTTAAAGGCACCATGATACCTCAGCCACAGCGGCAGGTATATAGAGCAGAATTAGTACCATTTTATAACAAATGTATTTTACATTAATATAAGTTGCACATATGTATTCTTGTGAAGAAATTAGCATTATTGAAAAATATCAATACTTTATTTGATTATGTTTCACTATTATTAACATCAACATTAAAAAAAAAAAAAGAAAAGAAATACGAAAACTCTATGCCAAGTGCTATTGGATGATATAATATATGTTCAGAAGATATTTCTTTTATGTGATTATATATAAGTAAGCGTGGCATTGAATAACAGCTTCGTATTTTTATAATGTCTCTCCAATGAGGATATGTAGAAAGTAATAAATTTAATTCTACATTTTTGATACTAAAATGTGATATTATCGTTAATGTTAAAGTTTGCAATTGACCGTACATTTTCAAGACAAAGTGTTCTTTCATGGTATTAAAATATTCTTGAAGCAGTATCCTTTTAAATAGAAAATCTTTAAATCTGATTATGAAAATGTATGGTTCAATTTAATATTTAATTAGAAATTTATTATAACAAATCTTTTATAAAAGAGAAGGGAAATGCACTTGGCATAGAACAATAATTTATTTCTTATATGCCAAAGTTTATAATTGTATTCAAAGTATAACATTAATTTATCAATTAAGATATTGTGTTAAAATATATGTTATTTATGTATTGTTCTAGAACGCTATTTTAGTCCACTATATATACATATATTTGTATATGTACATTCGGTTTTGCAGAATTGTATAAAAATAAGTAAATGTATGCAAAGGGTACCATAACAAAAGTAGAAAAGTTAAAGGTTACTTGTACGAGTTATATTTCTGAGACACGCGATGTTGTACTTTGATTATAATGTTCCGATATATACAATTTTTTATTATTGTTTATTATAAATAATTGACAAGTGCTAGTCATAAACATTGCGTCTTAAGTTGGAGTTCAGTATTGTTTACTAATAAATATCAATTTACTTCCAAATATTTGTATTTATTTTTTTATCTTTTTCAAAGATATAATCCAAACATATTTTTAATAGAAGGGAGCGCTAAAGCTATGTAAGTTCTTTGTTGTTATTTTAATAATTATTCTTTCTTAAATTATGATTTTATATTCTTCAATTTATTTATTCTAGTCTAATATAATTTATCACCAAGTTCGATGGCTATTAGAGTGAAGGATGCATGATAATCAGAAACCTATCACAAATCTTGCAATTTTGTAAATATTTAATGTAATATGAGGTATGCTTTCCAACATGCACAACAGAAGTGTGCACGACTTATCGAAACATTAAGACAGATGTATTACACTACAAAAAAAAAAAAAGAAAAAAAAAGGAAAGAAAGAAAAAAAAAGGATAATCTTCGTTTACTTTTATGATAAAAGAACTTTAAGTTTAAATTCAAAAAAATATCCTACTTTTATAAGCCTTTTTCATCTACAATTAAGTTTCTATAATTTTGTAATGGTAACATTAATTTCACTATAAGTTTTAAATGTACAAATTTCGTTACACTCCTCAAATATCTATAATATACTCATCCAAAATGTTATTTCAGCTTCTTTTTGTAAATATTTTTCAATATCACAATAAAATGAATTAACAGAGAATTGTTTACTGATGAATATTTAGTACTATGTTCGTAATTGTAATACATTCATTATTTACATAGTTTAATTACACGTAATTTGTAATTCATTTGCACAACTCAGATTTCCCATATCTATGAGCACAAGAAAAAATTTTGTTCATTACTTCATTAACTAGTTCAGTCAAAGGTACTCTAAGTGTAAACAAATGCATATGTATTTGATTACCCATGTTTGTACGGTAATGTTGAGAATAAAATACATTTTTTAAGACTAATATCCTGAGTTGTTAATTTGTTTTTAATTCAGTACTTTTACCACTATTACACATGACCGTAAAACATGTTTGTAAGTACATATCACATTCTGATAAAATTTTAATTCAAACATAATATGTATTTTACACTGAATCGTATGATATTTCAATTACAATTTTGTTTCCAATAAAGTATTGAACATCTTAATTTAAGGTGGAATACCAAGTGTTTTTCTAACTAGTTTTTGGGCAATTTTTTCAAATTCTGCGCGATCTTCTCTCCACATTTTTGCTGCATCAACATTTGCTCCACTTTCATCATTTGGCTCTGCTAACATACTTACCACACTTAACAATATCTTTTCTACACTTTGAACCGGACTCCACCTTTCTGCACTGCTTTCATAGCCCATAGGATCGTCACCGGGTGCATGTAATATACTTATACACACTCTACCATCTGCATAAACTAAAGAAAGGTAAATTCTTGTTAATTTTTGTGGATTCATGATGAATCAGCATAGTAATTTGATATTTCAGTAAAAAAAAATCTTTACTATTTGGATGGAACATTTCACAAGTGAATTGCATCTTTGGCGGACTTAGTGGGTAATCTGGGGGAAATATAAGTTTTGCTGGAAAAACACCACCTTCAAAGCATGTTCCTTCTGGTCCACTGTAAACATGCATTTTGACGTTCAACTTGTAAAATTCAAAAAAAAGATAGAAATATAGGGCAGACATTTTATTATGAACACGTTATGCATAAAAACGAATTTTTGCGGGTGAAGAAAAGATTTTTATAAATGAAAAATAAATTTCTAAATACGTACGTAATACGTAAGTACGTACGTGATTAAGGCTTCCCATTCGAAAAAATTTTCTTCATTTATTGGACCAGCGATAATACCTTCAGGTGGATTTAAGGTTAACTCTGCAAGTTATGCGGTACTTATTACATTATCGTTTAAAATCAAATAGAAAGAATAGCAAAAGGGGAAGTTTTATACGATTTCTTTAGTGTAGTGTCAACTGCAAGAAATTAAATTTGATTCTCACGTTTGTACTCTGCCATTAATCGTCTCAGTGCAGAACCCGCCATTGTTTTGGTTATAGGGGTTAATGACGGCAATTTAATGAAACGTCAAAAATTGAATATTAGGTTAAAGCTGGTTAAAGTAACAGAGAGAGAGAGAGAGAGAGAGAGAGAGAGAGAGAGAGAGAGAGAGAGAGAGAGAATCATTAACGGCATTTATACAAAACTAAAAAAACAATTAATCGTTTTATATTTTATATTTTATATTATTCTTAAACTGGAACAATGACAATGTAAAGTTTTAAATGGCGACAGAAGAACATAAATATTTAGCAGATATTATAAAAAATACACATGCCACGTTGCGACAAGAAGCTCAGGATTACGGACCTGAGATTGCATGGAAACGACATATACGTCGTAAAGACATTTTGCAGGTTTGATTAATTTTTTTTATAAATATTAAGATAAAATAATAGTAGTATTCGCGCGTAAGATATTGTAAGATAACCTTATGTATGTGTTTTAGAAATATGCTTCTTGTATGGAAAAATTGGCAACTATCCACTGGATGGAAAATAACTTAAACACCAAGAGTTCAACGTATTCGAGAATAGAATGGATCAAATATCAATGTGAAGAATATTTTTTAAACGAAGGAAGACAGAAATACGATTTGAGAGAAGAAGATATTAAACTGAAAATAGACACAAATTTGTCAAAAACTGAAGTTGCCATAAATTGTAATGTAAATGTTAAACGTAAGAAAGATCAAATATTGGAAAACTTCGATAACGATATTCAGAAATCAGTTCAAAAGATATTATTATTGGATGTAGGCAGTTGTTATAATCCGTTTGAAGCTCTAGATATATTTGAAGTAACTGCAATAGATCTAAATGGTATACCAGATAAAGTTTTTTGCTGTGACTTTTTAAATGTTCAAATCGGACAAGAAACATTATATTCAAACGATAAAGAAGAAATTTTGCAATTGCCTGAAAACTATTTTCAGGTAGTTGTATTTTCTTTATTTTTGGAATATTTACCCTGCCCAAAACAAAGATATTTATGTTGTAAAAAAGCCTATGATTTATTGCAACCAGGTGGTATACTTTTTATCATAAGCCCCGATTCAAAACATGTTAATGCAAATGCTAAGATCATAAAATCATGGAGATACGTCCTGAGTAAATTAGGATTTATGAGAATAAAATACGAGAAATTGCAACATATACATTGCATAATATTCAGAAAATGCGTGTTTAAACATGTTGCATCAAGATGGGCGAATTTGCAAGTATTGCCGCAGGATGATGCTTTATTTTTAGATGATACTTCAATTTATATTCCACAAGATTTCCGAGATGTATCTAACAAAATTAAAGAACGAGATAAGCAAGAGTACGATACGAATGAAGTAATGACTATGTTCAATGAATTACCTTTTGAGCAAATGTAACAAGCAAGATTAACGGTTAATTTTTATTTTTTAAAATTGTAAATATAGATAAAACTCTGATAAAGAATTGCGGCAAAAAATAAATATTGACATTTTTAACTAGTTTTGATGAATCTTATTTTTATTTTTACAGATTGTGTCATGTTAATTCTAGCGATTCTAGTAAGTTATGGTAACTTTTTTTTTTTATGTTATATCTGGTTACGTATAGGGACATGCTTTCATATAATTTCCTAGGATTCATCTTATTCATTTTACACGCCATTTTGAATGTTCTTTTCTAACTTCTGTTCGTTAGGTGCACACGTGGTGAGATTACTTTTACCGTTTATGATATCTGGATATTGTATTTTTTATTAGCTGTAACGTCTAATAAGGTAGATCGATCAAGTATTTCGTTAAAAGAAACCAAAGAATTTAACAAATTTTCAATAAATTGAATAGAAAATATTTTATTTTCTTTGATCGCTGTATAGGTTATCATGGAGATGCCAATTTTCATATTTATGCATGTACATAGATAAGAGTAATGGAAAATTTTAATATATATAATTCTTTCAGATCGTTCAGAATGTCGTCCCATTTAAATTGGATGATTATTCGCAATAACAATGCATTCCTTTTGAAGAAACGTAACATTAATAAACCATTTTCTACGGTTTGTATTACATATACACTGTTGTATGATTGAACAATTTTCTTTTCGCAGCTAATGAGAATTTATAATTTGACCTGTGATATAAACTTTCAGGAACCAAATAATTTGAACAATTTGAGTAGCTACCGTTATTCTGGTTTGATTCATAGGAAAAGCGTAGGTGTTGTCGATACGGCTGATAAAAAAGGATTTACTGTAGTGTATAAAAAAGCTAAAGCTATGAACAAGCCAGCAAAAGCTACAGTTAGGTGTACAATGAAAGCAGGAGCTCGTCGTTCTCTATATAAGTTGAAGCGATTGCTTACGAAGAACAAGTATCGCGTAGACCTTACAAAGGTAAATTAATTTTGAACAAGAAGTGGAGTATATTTATAATCTATTTAAAAGAAGTTTCAATACACGTTGTAATATTTTCAGGCTGCCTTGCGTCGCGCCAGTGCCGTGTTACGTTCTCAGAAGCCTTTGCCCGCTAAGAAGACCCGTACAACCAAAAAGGCTGATTAATTTGTGTACATTAATAAATAATATACATTTTAATGTAAATTTACAGACATGACATATACTGTGAAGAAGATTTATTAACTTATTAATTATTTCACCAAGATGTAACTAATTTAGTTGCCTATGATAATTGCCTTTTATCGGGAGAAACATAGATACTTTAATTTTAATTGTAGTATTTCTTCTTCACAGTTATATCCAATATATTTATTTAACAATTCCTATTAAAAAGATCGCATATAGATAAGCGTAAAAGATTGTACATACATTGCGGAAGGTGAGTTATCTAATCCGATATTCGGTTTGGAAAATATGTTTAAGTTGATATTGTTTATTTTAATTACAGAATTAGTATATCGCTAGGATATTAGGAAGGCATTTTTACTTAGGTGAGTTGCATCGTTTTTTTCGACTTTGACGACTTGTATAGCTCGTTCACGATGATTCTTTTAACCAGCAAGATCGATGATTGCCACGGTTAAATTTTGTATTTGCTATCTGAAATATATGTCGTGGATATTATTTATATGTAAGCTTGAATAAATCAATATCATTAATATTAACAATATTTCTAGGTTTAAATGCAAATGTACTTGGTTGTTCCGCAGGGTCCAAACCGGGTGAGTACAATTTTTAAATATTACGTTAATTAGCTTTCTCTGCGAGGTGATGTTACGATGAAACTTTTTAACCACCAAGATCTATGAGTGCCGTGATTAGTTATAGTATTTGCTAACTGAAATGTATAAACGACGATATTACTTTACAAAGATAAGAATATTGCTATTATTAAATATAAATCATTTCAGGTTCATAGACCGACAACGCTTGCGGAAGACAATTATAATAAAATGTAAGTATAATGTTTTATTAATTAGATTATCTATTATTAAACTACAAATGATGAGATGCTGAACCACCAAGATCTATGAATGCCATGATTAGTCACAGTATTTGCTAACTGAAATGTATAAATGACAATATTACTTTACAAAGATAAGAATATTGCTATTATTAAATATAAATCATTTCAGGTTCATAGACTGGCAACGCTTGCGGAAGACAATTATAATAAAATGTAAGTATAATGTTTTATTAATTAGATTATCTATTATTAAACTACAAATGATGAGATGCTGAACCACCAAGATCTATGAATGCCATGATTAGTCACAGTATTTGCTAACTGAAATGTATAAATGACGATATTACTTTACAAAGATAAGAATATTATTATTATTATTAAATATAAATCATTTCAGGTTCATAGACTGACAACGCTTGCGGAAGACAATTATAGCAAAATGTAAGTATAATGTTTTGTTAATTGGATTATTTATTATTAAACTACAAATGATGAGATTCTGAACCACCAAGATCTATGAATGCCATGATTAGTCACAGTATTTGCTAACTGATTAATTCGCGCGAAAAAGTAATTGATAGAAAACGAGAAGTACAGTTAATATAGTTTGTGTTTTGTCTTTTTTTTTTTGTATAGACGATTGGGACCCAAGGATGATGCTTGAAAATTAACGCTTCGCAAGAGTGGTAAGGAATTTATTTATCGATGTTCAAAATTAAATGATTTTCGCCTTACATGTCTATGCCGTCGTGATGATTCGATCACCAAGATCTATGAGAGCCATGATTTTGAATTTGCTACTTCTGAACATATCGTATTTGACTTAATTATTGTACTTATATAAAAGAAACAGTAGAAATTATGTATTTTTTATATTTTGCGCAGGTTAATGATTGTAGGAGGACGACGGATACTTTTGGACTGAACCGAGAATACGAAAAAGAATAGCATAATAATATAATAGTACGATATAGCAATTCGATATATGTTTATTTTACATATGCTAATAAAAACATATACGATAAATGCAGCTTTCTTTTTACTTTTTCCTCTTTTAGAATCGTTACACGTAGTAGTAGCAGCAGCTTTGTCGAAACAATTTATCGAAAGCGATATGGTTTCTTTTTCCGAATTATACATTTAGAGAGATCAACTTCTTCGGTACGACGGTGGTCTGCCGCGCAGTGTCGTTTAACGCCAATCGTGACATTTATCTAAATTAAGCGAAATCCAATAACTATTTAAGTTGGGAAATTGCGCATTAGTCGAAAGACAGTTATAACGAAGTGTGCAGAAAGGCGAAGCAGGAGGACATAAACAGTCGATTAAAGACGACAGTATGTATGCACGGTTTTTACGATTGCCGATTTTAGTCGACGCTCGACCGTGAGCATATATTCAGGAGGATTATATTCGGCGGCAGTCGACTCTCGTACCGACGAGGTTAACAAGATTATAATGCACGAGGTCTTTGATAGTTCATTTTTGTCGTTTATTTTTAGTAAGTCACTACGTTTAATTTAAACAGATTAAATGCTGATTTAATTACGGTAACGGTAGTTGTTATTTTAGTATCGTTTTCCAAGGAATAGGTAGTTTTTGAAAAATGATAGCGATACCGACTACGCAAAAGTTCTGTCCGATTTCGATTAAGAAAGATCAATCGAAGCTAGTATTTGTTGGCAATCGTATTTCTTACAAGTATAGACAGTGATAACTAATTTCGGTAACTAACTCGGAAGCAATTCAGCTTAAATAATAAGTAAAAGTTTCGTATCACTTATCGATTCTTTTTTCTCATATTCGCAAAATATAAAGCGTTTCGTTACCGTTGGATCGAAAATAAACGATGCCCTTCTTTCCCAACAGTCGTATAATTTTCACAAAAGGCTGGAATATTTGCGCGAAGAATTTCAATTTCGCGAACCGGCGGTGGCTGCATGTTTAATACTTATTCGATATCGGCTTAATATCACATCGTGGTATTAGCATTTTATTAATGTTGGTCACGAGCGAAACGGTGGCTCTTTGTTGGAAACCTTTGGCAAAGAAAATAGTTTCCCGAGTTTGTACTTAGGTACTAGCGTTCGTGTTTTATTAAAAAGAATCGCCGCTACGTTAATCGGATTCGTTCGCGATTCCTTCAACCATGTTCGATAAGGAAACTCTGCTTTCGTTAACATGTTTCGATGGAACGTGTCGTAGCCCGCGAAGGAATTTAATATTCTGCGTAAGGATTTCAAGAGCGACGTTTGAAACTAACGTTTGTGACACTGAGTATAGGAGTGGCATCGTGGCAGTGCGTTCGTCTTTTAAACTCTCGAAGGTCTTTAGTATAGAGGAATGTTCTCGAGTCGTGGATCAATGGAACTCTATTTTCCACGCGTTAGGCGTACCAGGACCATTTCTATTATCCTTCAATCCCGTAATAGGCAGATTCAGCTATGGGATCGCGTAGTGGCAAGGCTGAAAAGTTGGAAGAGAAGCGTCTGGCGTTTCTTTTTTCCCTTTCGCCCCTGAGGAGAGAGTTTAACGAGACACCACTTTTCATAATTCGAGGAACGAACTCTATCGTTTTTTCCGGCGAGGAGCGCGCGCGAGCCTCGATCGATTTTCTTAACCGTCTTTTCTCCCGTGCCTCGAAGCTGCTCTCGGCCGCAAAAGAAAGAAAATAAGGCTGCAATGACAGAAGGTTTCACGGTGGGGCAGACACCGCTGCCTGGCTGCCACCAGCACTTCCAACCTTCTACCCTATAGCCAAAGAGTATCCGGACTGTGAGAAGGACGAGGACGGACGGATGGCAGGTCGGCGTGCGAAAAGAGGATGGAACAGCGAGATGACGAAAAGAGCCAGGGAGCAGGGAGAGAGAACGACGGAGAGACATAGCGATAGAAAGAGAGAGAGAGAGAGAGAGAGAGAGACAGACAGACAGACAGACAGAGAAAAAGAAAAGAAGCGCGAAGAGAGGAGAAATGGGTGGAAGGGACGAGAGAGGAGGACGGACGAAGATGTAAGTAGGTGGAGTGGTGACAAAAACTGAGAGGGAGAATCGGGAAGGGGACAAGAATCGGAGGAAGGAAGAAGGAATGGAAAAAAGGGAGAAAAGGATGGAGAGGTTAGGCGGTGTTCTGGTAGACGAGGAAAAAAGAAAAGAATCATGAATAATGCAAGAGTGAAAGCCGGTTGAAACAATTGCTGGGCGTCGCCCTACTCCTGAAATTACATCATCAGATTTTCCGCGAAATTAAAACATTATATATTCCACGGTCTCAGGGTTCTCTCGCTATGGCCACTCGTCTTCTTCTCTTGGACGTTACGCTTCCCAAAGTGGTTCCGCTATGACGTGGACGGACAAAAATCGTCAAATCGTACATAGACCGCGATAATACGCTACTCTCGCCTTATTCTCATCGATTTTCTTCTCCTTTAATCGTTTATTTCGGTATCTCGTATTAACGCGCAAAAGATCGAGGTAATCGCGGTAACCGGAGACTAAAAAGACCTTTGAATCGGAACGTTTAACGCTCATCGTTAGGAATTCGAATACGATGATCTTTAGCGTAATCGAGAGCAACTGGACGCTTAGGAGAAATTATACATAATTATAGGCGTAAACTCGTGTTCCTTAGCTGCAAAGTTCCAAGGTTCTAGGCTCGCGTTATGCGTTATACGTTTCGCGGAATGCAATTTACCAAGGAATTCTAAGTAAGTTAAAGATAAGGATTCTGCCGTAAGTAGCATTATGCTGGATGTTCGTACCGCGAGCCCGAAAACTTTCCGCAAATATTAAACGATTCACGGCCGGAGGTGTGTTAGAAAGTTTCGCAGCTACGTGGCTCGATTTCTGGCTGTTTATCGTTCTCGCACGCTTAAACGCATCTTTAATTCTTTGCGATTTCAAAATAATCGCTTCGAACTTTAAACGTTTCCAGCCTTGACATTCGATGCACCGTTGGACCGGTTTCGCTTGGGAACGAGCTTCGCAAATTCACCATGTTAAAACGTCGAATACGAGGTTTTTATTTAAACTTGGGACTGCGGATAGCGAGAAAAAGCGCCACGAGAAATCCATATAAATCTACCAACCGGCGATTCGTCGCCCGCGTCTTTTCTTCGCTAGTTCGAAAGCTTACTTACTTACCGCGACTTACTTATTTCGACGAAAAACAACGATCGCCGTAAAACTCCTGAACGAATTTCGAACCTGATCGATTATCTCGTTGTACGGTGCATCAAGATTCTGTGAATTATGTGTTTACAGTCGACTGATCTTTATCGGGCTACTAATATTTATGCGCGAGATAAAACGCTGCTTATTAATGCAAACAAGTTATTAAAATATCGCGTGATTCCGTTTTATTTGATGACGTATTTTCTTCGAATTTATGCGTTATTTTTCTAGCCAGAAAATCTAGATCGATGGAAAAGCGAGAGATCGTTTCCGAGTAATTCGAACGTCGACTATATCGCTGGCATGTTAACAGAGGGTAAGAGTAAAAAAAATATGATTTACGAGCTATCGAATCTTGCGGTGATTCCGAAACGTTTACGACGAGCAAACGTTCACAGATTTATGGACCGATTGGCCAGAATTATTATCCGTAATTTGATAGAAATACAACGACGTTCACGGGGCAAACGCTGATCGATTGTTTATAATTAATGGAGCATTTGACTAATCTCTCTAATCGCGCTATTACGATTATTGGCGCGGTGTGCGTATCAGGGCAGAACCAGCGGTTGGCTTTATCAACCGACTAAATATTACAATGATAAATCCGTGTGCCTACTTTACCGCGGCGCGCTCTTAACTTTACTACGAATGGATAGTTTACACAGATTCGAGTAATTTACTTCGCGCGGTGTTAATAATACGCCATGTAAATAACAACGGAAACGATTTTGCGTACACGCAAATATACGTATAAAATAAAATACGATCGAGGCAACGCGGATACGTGGATCGTTGAGAAATAGAAAATTTCATTTACACGGTCGACTTTGCGATTTCGAAAAGCGCTACGGGATGCGCATCGATGGGACTGGGCCTATACGTACGAATATCACCAAGCGGAATACACGAAAATATCGATGGAGATTGATCGAATATCGACGCTGCATTAGGGAACGTGGGCGAGAAAAAGGGCGCCATTACCTCGCTAAACGCTACATCGAACGTCAACGTCGTCCGTCGATGTACCGGCGAAAAATAAACTAAAATCGAACGAGACGTTTATCCCTAGCTTATACGTCACGCGCAAATCCGTATCGATATTATTTCGCCAGTTTTTTTCATTTTACTTTTATTGGAAAGCGGTCTATCGCGCGCGAGGTCCATTTATTTGCAAATTATGGCCGCTAATCTGGCGCTAAAGGCAAGCGAGCAAAGTTTTCTAGATGGTCATGTCGAAGAGCGCGACGGTGCGCGCGCTTCTACACCCGACTCACACCGACGCGCTCCACCGAATCTCTGTTCCACTCTATGACCCTTGCCCGGTACCTCAATGGTGTTGATTGCTTATCTGAATATGCATAATCGTGGCGATAATGACAGCGCTCGGCCAAACTTCGGATGCGTCGCGCATATGTAACTAGAGAGCAATTCCCTTATGCCGTATCCACCGGATCTGATCGTGAACAATGAAACGGTTCCGGTACCGTTGCCGGCTGTTACGGGCCGTTTAATCGTTTCGAGTTTAATCGTTTCCAATTTTCTCCGATTTTCCTTTTCCTTCTACGTACGAACGCTCGTATCGCGTTTGTTTCTCGCTACTTTTGCTTCTTTAAGTAACACGAACTTCGTTTCTTATCGAGAGTTGGCAGACACTCGAGAACCGAATCGAAGGACAAGTTGAAATTACAAATTCGACAGTTTGCCGGTGCTGCGTTTCGAGTTCGAGCGGTCTCGAACGTCTCCAAGCGCGTCCGATTCGGAAAAACTGACCGGACTATCTGGCTATCTCGCGTGGGTTGCGTGGGTAAAGGGACGAACCCGAGAACGTCGATAACCTTGTTTTCGGTGGTTCGCCGAATTTCACATCGACCATCGAGTCTCACGGTTTCTCAGTTTTACGATATCGCTCTTGAGAAACTAGAGAACGCTCGAACGTTCCCTCTGTTTCTCGAACCCTCTGCTCCTTCACCGAAGATAACGCGAATTTTCCAACCGAGAGACGCGTTATTTCAAGAGACGCGTAGCGAGTCAAGTTCGCGTTACGAGATTAGTTTTGCCGCGAATGGGTACGTCCGGCGGTTTTGAAAGAACGTCTCGAGGCTAAGGTAGGCGTGGCAAAGAACGAGTGGACAAACGACAGACGCAAAGAGTATCGAACGAGACGAGCAAAATAGCGGTACGAGTCGCTACGCTGGTTTTCCATAGAAACGTTTTCCATTGAAATATCTAGGAGAATGAAATGCGCTTATTTTGCTTCGTAGTCCTTTGATTCGTTTAAGCTTGTTTCATGTTCCCTATATAAAAAAAAAAAAAAAAAAAAAAAAAGAAAAGAAAAGAAAAGAAAAAAAAGAACTTTGCCAGTTTAAGACTCAAAGTATAAGCTAGCCTTGCAAGGATTCCAAGTTTCAAACGAAGTTCTTACTTTAATTTCGTGGCGGAGACCTACGACGTCGAGATTCTCGATTTCGAATTTAGAAGAATCTCGTTCGCAGCGAAATTCTTATAGCCACGGCGTAAGATGTAATGTCAAGGTCGGAAAAAGAATATTACCGGTTACGAGTTAGGGATTCTCGTTTGGGACTTTCGGTAGATTTCTCGTCTATAAGTTGCAGTCGCCAGTGATTTAATACGATAGGGAAAAAAAAGTTTCCTTTCTTCTCGTCCGTGTTATCTCAAGCGAGATAAAATCGTAGGAATCTTTGGACGTTGATCGGTCAACGGAGTTGCACGGCCAACTTTCCTAATTTTGACGAGAATATCTCAAACGTAACGCGATCGTAAATCCGTTACGGTAGTAATTTAAATTCCTTTATCTCCGCTGCTTTGACACGATGTGTTCGTTGCGAAGAGATTAAAAGTTTGTCCGAGTAATTTCGATGAAATCTCGCGGGGCAGGCGGCGTCGTCCAACGTCTCGGCTGCCTGGAACAGCGGTTGCCGGTGCACGCGCGTCCATAAATTCTGCAAAATAGTTCGTGTAAATAAGGTTACAGGGTAGAAAAGGAGCAGCATCGTTTAAATACTCGAATTACCTTGTTCCGTTAGTAGTAGAGTACGAGTGCTCGTCTCTTCTTCTCTCGCCGATTGGACAATTCGATCGAGAAGCGTTTCGGGCAAAATTTGCCCCGATAAAACGATAAACTATACAAAATGTCGAATAATTTGGAACGATTTAAATTCGAACTCTCGTACGTACGAAATTACGTTCTTCGAATCTTCGAACGCAGTGTCCACGCGGAAAGTTCCGCAGCGGTGATTAATAGCGATTAGCATAGATCAGCAGAGGACGATTGGCAGCGTCAATTACCCGATTTCGCGTTCATCGATAATGTCCGTTGTCCGTAAATTATTTACGCGGTGACGGCGTAATTAAAGGGCAATCGCGTAATTGCAGACGCGAAATGAAACGATCGATCGACAAAAATCTTATCACCGAGACATTTCTGCGTTTACGGACGATCGAACGGTCGGATTTCCGATGGAAACCGTTCGAATCGGGCATCCTCGCGAATCAACTTCTAACACATCGAAAACGAACGAGGTCCGAACGCGCAGCACCGTCGCGATTTTCCATCGAATATTCCACGTACAAATTCAAAGCGGCGTAAAATCGAACGATCTTAACAACGTAATCGCGTGTGTGTAAGCGAAATATAAAAACAAACGCGGCAAGATGACAAATGTCGAACGTTTTTTGCATCTCATGTTCGTTCGACGTTTCTGCGTCAGCCGAAGAGAGATTGTCTTTTTTACGTCGGCAATTTTCTGACCTTTGGACCAACGCTGAACGTTGAACGCTGTTCGTTCTACGCGAATACGCGACGTTCAATTTGCGAAAATTGCGCATCTTTGATTCGAGAAAGTACGAAATGGAAGAGAACTGGTCCGAATATTTAAGAGGTAGACGTAGAGCGTATCGGAGTATTTCTAGCGATATTTATCGAGTAAGAAAACCGAACGAATCGACTACCAGCCTTATGTACGATGGATAACTGGCGGTAACGAGCGAGATAATTTTTCAAAGTGTTTGTCGCAGAAACGAATTAAACGCCAAGGACGCCAGGATTCGCTAAACGCGCGTGAAACGAACGCGGCAGTTCTTCGACCCCGTTAACCATGTTTTACCTTTTATTCGGTTTTAATCGAAATTAAATTACTCTTCGACTCGGCCGTAACGCGATTAACATAGCGCATACCTTTTATTTCCTTGTATTCGAAATACAGGCGAGCGTATCGATCTCACAGTTATGGTACTACGGAGCAAAACGAATTTGCAGCGACTACTTGATTTAATTAGGTCGCTGGAATATTAGAAAATGTATCTTGTTAATGGCACTCGGCGCCCTTTGTAACTGTCCTGGCAAGCGTTATAACGATCTTGCCGAATTAAATGCTTCGAGATCAAACATTTTCACGTAAACGAGCGAACAAGCGCGTTTTCTTTACGCGTAAAGGCCAGGCCTCGGTCGGATTACTTTGGCGCTTACTTTACAGCTTCGTATCGTCGAAGCGAACGAATCGCATCGACAAATAGCCATTCGCCAGAAATTCTTAGAAATAACCTAAACGACGAATCCTCGTATACCGCCGATTCTCGCATATAACATTGAAATTCTTTTACCTTACTTCGTTGCTTCGCTACGCGATTACTTGCTTCGTCGATCGACGCGTTTCGAATCTTTTCTAATATCCGATTCCCGTATCTATACCTATGAGTTCTATGGCGAATTCACCGTGGCAAACCGTTACACGTAATTACAAGAACATAGACAGGACGAGATAGATAGACGAACGTATTTTCTCCGATAACGATATGGTTGTCGGAACTCGAGGCACACGCCGCAGTTTCATTCGTTCGTTTACGATATTTGGTAATAAAATTATACAACGAACCGATTATCCGAAAAATTTGAAGCTTCGATGGATAATCGAGGAGACGGTTTACCGATATTCCTACGCTGAATCGCGAAACATTGGAAAAGGATCGCGATTCGTCCTCCGGCTGACAACGTTCGCGTAAACACATCGAATTATCCATTTCTTTCGTCATTTCGCGAAAAAGCTTCGGAAAAAGTGGTTCGAAGAAATCACGACCAACGTAAGCGTTTACCTACGTAAGCGTACGTACGTATTCGTCCAACTTGTAGCGATCATTGTTATTAGCATCGTTCGTGGCTACGATGTTTGCTCGCGCATTATTATCAGTCGCGTAATACGATGTTTCCTTTGCACCTTTCGCGAGAACCGTATATTTGGCGGTCGGATAATTCACGTCCGTCCAGACCAGACGCGTCTCGCGTATCCTTGATCCAACGTTTTTTCCTTCTCGATGTTTACGATATCCGACATATTCTCGCGAAAAACACGGAACATTATTTTTCTGGTAAAAAATCATCACGCAACAGAGCTACTTATCCATTAACGGGCACGTGTCGTCGCAATTCTCAGAAGGTGTGGACTGCGTTTACCTTTCGTTTCGTCCCGTCCCGTTCCCTTCCATGCCGGCCGTTCTGTCGCGTCGTTCCGCCGTTCCTCGTCTCGTCCGAGTCCACGCGACCCTCCGCGGAAGCTGAAGCAGGACAGTCGCCGGCTACGCCACCGGACGCGCGAGAAAGACGAGTAGAACCGATCCGACGAATTCGGAGGCTGGGCAAACGGCCGGGTATAAAACACTTGATCGACGTCGAAGCCAGCATCAGTCACGCTTAACTTCGCTTTCCTGCACCACACGAGCTGCAAACATGAAGGTAAGCGACGCTTTTTCCTTTTCTCCTCCCCCCCCCCCCCCCCTCCCCAATTTCCTCTTCTATCAGCTTTTCCATATCTTTCTCTCCTTTTCGCTTTTCCTTCGGTTTTTGCATCGGACCCTGCGCTTTGTACCACGGCTTTCTCCGATCTCTGTGCCACTCGATCGACCTTTGCTTCTCTCGCTGCAAGTCCACTCGTTCTCGCGACATATTCTCACGTTCCTTGCGTAATCTTCGCGTAAGTTTAAAAGTCAAATCATCGGTCGGAGAACAGAGGTCGCGGAAAATATACGTATAACCTATTTATGCGCGACCACGTAATTCGAATACCTCGGAGGATCGTTTAACACCAGGAGCGATTCAACGCCACATAGCTTAACTTAACTCTTTCGCCACTTAATTGCGACGCTTGCGTCCGCTCGAGTTATCACAACGGAAGAAGATTATCTCAAGATGAACGCGCTACAGGTACGTTTAATCCGAGAGAACGCGTTTGCTTAAATTCGGAACACGCGCCACAGCGAACCTGCCCTCCGTTTGTTTTGGACAAAAATTCATAAGCGGTACCGAATATTTTCTACTCAGCGTCCAAGGCCCGTCGGGACGACTATCGTTCGCGCGCAACGCTTTCTACCGAAATTTTAACTCGAGCGATCGAAAACGGTCGAACGTTAACGAAACGAACCGTCTCGTTAAATTGGTCGGAGCATCGAGCGACGAATACATTGGGATACGGCGGACGTTGCGAAATCGCTTATACTCTCTCGTCGATTCAAAAGTAATTCGACGTTCGAACAGATCAGCTGTGAACAGCGTCGATGAAAATTTGCCGAACGTATCTCTGGTTCGCAGCGTTCGTTCCGCTTTGGAACGGAATAACGGTGGAACAACGTTCCGGTTCGGTCGTACGAAATTAACCGAGAACACGGCCGGTCTTTTTCAACCGGCAAAGATTTTATTTCGTCGACCGTTCTAGCTTGACCAGCGCAGCCAAGCCTTGGTTCGTTCGCCGGCCATGGCTTTTTATTTGCTTCGTTCTTCGCGAAGTTTGCTCAAACATCGACGCGTTACTCTCCGTTCCATAGATCGGATCGCGGCCCAGTGAAAAAATGCCCGTTGACATTCGTCTAAATCGGATCATCGTTTCGCCGGAATGCTTTAATCCGGGCAAAGCCGCGCCTTTCTATTCACCCTCGTCGATCGATCTTTCTAATCCTCTTCGACGAATAGATAGGAAAATCGCACTTTCAATTTCAATTTCTCCGCCGATTCATCGATGAAAATCGGATTGGAGGTGTCGCGAGACAGCCATCTTTTCCAACCGATACGAGAAAGAATAGGAAAATTTCAAAAACATGTCTGCGGTAACCGCTACGGGCACGATCAACCAGCGCGATAAGAAACTGGATTCGAGCTGGTGGAACGCGATTCGCCCGCCATTTTCGTTCTATCGCCGTTCGTTCGATCTTCGATGCTCGTCGTTTTAATCTACGTCTAATTAGAGGACTTTACGCGCAGCTCGTTAATCGACAGGAATTAACGCGCGTCGTTTCATCGGATATACGATTTCGTCGCTTTGACGGCGTGTCGCTCGCATCGGCGTTTTAATCAACCACGAGGTTAATCGTGCGACTATTTAAAAATCACCGATTAGTTCGGGATAGATTCAGCGACGGTATCCGGTCATCGTGATTCGGCGGTATCGCGCGAAACAGCATATTTGCGTTCGTTATGGTCGGATCGACGTATCGTTGCTGGAGATTTCGTAGAATTTAATTTGCAAACGACGAATATCGTTTAACGTTTTGACAATTTCACTCGTCCGATTACCTTCTACGATCCATTTACATTTATCGATTTATCGTTGTCAAAAGTTATCCGCGTCCGATTGCCAAGCACGGAGTACGGTTTCTGTCGCAGTTGGTAACAAAATTTTCTTCATCGAACGGCAGTCCACTGTCCACGAAAAACGAGCAAAGAACCGAAGTGAAATTTATTCGTGAGAGTGAAAGGCGTTAGGAAGCATTCCTCGATGGTGCGATTGCGTCATGGGATTTGTGTACTTACGTGTTCCGCTTACGTTATGATAACGACGACGACGACGACGACACGGCGCGACGTTGACACCAATTCCATAATTATCGACGTTACGTTGTTTAGAGAGCGGTGCTCGGCGTACGAGCATTCGCAATCGCGTCTCCGACTATTTTAGTCGAGCGACAGGACTCGCTCTATTCCTTTTCCTCTTTGTCGTACAAGCAGGTTTTTACCAAAACCTTCGTAAGGATAAAACGATCGACGAAAGCGGTCGGAATGAAAAATAGTTGCATCGTCGATGCTTTCTTTTCGTGAAAAAGCCGAATTGGGTAATTCTTTTAACCGGTGCTTTTAATCTTGCCGCTATGTCTGGAAAATTTAGCGGCACGAGAAGAATCCTTCTTTCGCGATAAAAGTCCTTCGACGATAATGGCGTAAAATGTACTCGCAGGAGCGTATTTAACGTACCGAAAGATCGTAACCGTGTGACCAGTCGTCGACTACGATTTCGTTGACTAACCAAGGTTTGATTTAACCATCCTTGTCCTTGACACCGTTACGACTACGTTACGCGCGAATTATAATTTCCGTGGATTAAAGTTCGGTCCCGACCACGGTGCATTCGCGCTGTATCCTTCGTCTTTCCTCATCTCCTTCACCTTGGCCCGTTTCGAAGACGACGGATCGGTTAGCCGTAAGAAATTGACGAGCGAAATCCGGTCTGTGCAAACACGCCGCTATACGCGTCTTTACGAGCCTCTCGAGTCAGCGAAAGTACGAAAGACGAACGTTTCGTACAGACTGGGTTACGAAACGGCGAGTTTCCTCTTTGTCGGCGATTACTCGTTACAAGCATCGGCAAGCATATTTAGCAAGAAGCGAGATTTCAACGTTGCCGAACGAAATCCGCGTGTCCGACGATTAACGAAAATTTAACGAACGACGAAAATTCTTCGGCCAAGTTGTAGCGTAACGTGGATTTTGCAAACGATCCGAGTTATCTTCGAAACAGCTTTGCTCGGCCGAAGAATTTAGCTCCGGTGCATGCGTAGGTATGGAAACGATTGCGCAGGATTTATGGAAAATCGTAAGTCGGAACGGGCAAGGACGACTCGTTGTCGTCCGGTTGGCAGCTATAACGGCACGGCACGGCCGGTTGTGCGCGTTATTCGTGCATCTGGAGCGTAGAAAGCGAGATGCTCGATCAGCGCTCGTGTCGCCTGCGATCCGTTTAACCGTGAATCGTCGTTGCGTAATCCGGTCTCGCGTTGGGTCAAGCGCGCTAAGAACAAGCGGAGATCGCCACGGCTAGGCAGCGATTGTCAGCCGAGTCTAGATTTCGCGTTGTACTTTGACCCCATTTGCCTCGGGTATACTTAACCCCGTACCGAGCAAATTTCCGTCAAGCGTGGATCGAAGCCGGGTTAAATCTAGATCGGATCTCGGTTAGATCGATGGAATATTAAATTTCGGCATTGTCAAGGTAACCGGGAAACAGCAAGCCAGATTTCGTATCGGCTGCGTCGCTTCCGAGATCCACTTAGCTAGGATCGCGTTACTAGTCGCGTCCTATTCACCGTCCACGATCAGATTCGACCTTTCGTCCGACTTATTCGGCTAACCTCGCTCGCTTATCGTCGATCCAACCGTGAAAACGCACGCGTTGGATCGCAGTTTGTTTACACAGCGCGTCGCGACGAACCTTCTCTTTAACTCTTTCCATTTTGTCACGCGCAGGCGTAAGTACGGATTTTTGAAAGAGCCGAACCGGTTCCCGTTGCACGCGAACCAGTTGCCTCTGTTTCTCTCTCTCCCTCTCTCTTTTGCTTTTCGTGCCGCGAATAAAAGACGTTTTGTCGCTGCAAGCGACAAACTCGACGCAGCTAAATTATCCCGTCTCTAGGCCGATCTCGGTATACGTATCTCTTTGGCCTAAGTACGTTCGATCTCCAACTTTTTACGCATCTACGTTTCAACGTCCAAGTTGAAGCTTACGATGCAGATTTCGAACGAGCTCGTACGACGCTCCGATAATAAACTTTACGAGCGTTTCTAATCCGAGAGGTAGCGCGGGCCGACTTCTCGATCAAAGTTCGAACGGGTTGTATTTAAAAGTCGTTGGACGTCAGCGAATCGCGTAATCTGTTTTGACGCGATAGTTAGCCGACAAGTTTTAGCTTCTCGACAAAGTAGCGGGAAAGTTTCGAGAACGTAACAACAGGCTACGAAGTAAAATATCGTTGAAACGTATCACAGCCAACTAGCTGCATCGGATCGTCGTCGGGTGTACAACGTCGGTGTAACTGGCAAAAGTCTCGAGAACGACGTAATCCCCCGATGCTCTCGATACCCATCGCAGTGTCGCACGATAACGGTTTTTCAAAGTCGGTGGAGTTTTTGTTATTAGGCCGTTAGCTTTAGCCGCGAGAAAATACGAAGGATGATGGGGAGGAAAATGGGCGGTGAAGGGTTGGTGCTTGGTATCACGGTGTTACGTCGCTTTATCACGTAGAATGCCACTTTATAAAAGACTCGCGCTTTTCTGTCCGGCTTTCGTATGCAGGTCGCGCTTGTTTTCCTGGCCATGTTGGTCTGCACCATGGCAGACAAGTACACCACGAAATACGACAACATCGACTTGGATTCGATCCTCAACAGCGATCGTCTACTCAACAACTACGTAAACTGTCTGCTGGACGCCGGAAATTGTACACCCGACGGCAAGGAGCTTAAAAGTGAGTCGACCTTAAACTTTAACTTTAACTTTTGACGCCAACACCTACACCCGTCCTCCGTGTCGCCCTCGTTCGTCTCCAATTACATCGGCCGATCGGCCCACCGTCCTACGAGCGAAACAACCGTTTCCTCGGGTTCTTCCTTTCGAATCGGAGAAGGTCGGGCGGCGATTAAGCCGCGCAGAGAGTTATCTCTCGTTTTTAATTTTGTCGGAAACTATAAACGAGGTGGATATAGTTGCACGATGATGGAACGATACCGGCACCGATCCCATACGTCAATGTCGTCGATGACAGACACAAACTATAGGCATGAACACGAAATACGTGGAACTGGCAGTGAAATAACGGAGAATTCGGGAATAAGAGGAAGCAGGGATCGGTACGAGAAGGAAGTAAAGGAAGGACGAACGAAAAGGAAGATTTTCGTAAGAACGTAGCGTCGCGCCGCGATATAAATCGCAGGCGAAAGTAGCAGGCAAACGTCTCGGTGTATTTTTCTATTTCACAGATCTCTGCCTTAACCCGACTATCCTTTCCCTCGGCGCGGCTTGTTTTATCGCGCAGACTCTAACGTTCCCCGTTACTCGGTCTTAGGGGACCTCTTGCCTCGAAATCCAATAAGCAATGCCCCCTACTTTCTACTTCTCTTGGTTGTTTTCGTTTCTCGTTTTCTTCTCGTTCCTGTCCTGGCGGCCGCGTACCGACGAAACGCGCAGCCACTCGCGTGCCCGCCGTCTCTTCCAGTTTCCTCGTAGGCTTCCGTAGCCGAACGCCGCCGGTAAATGCCGTCGATGGAAAATTCGCGGGGCTGTGCGCGGTGTAACGCTGTCGCGCATCGGACGACGGTCAATCCGTCGCGGGGCGAGGTAAGCGCTTTCGTTTCGACTTTTCGTTTCGAAACGACGTACAAACGCAGTTCCCTTTGATTTGCTTAAAACGTCGATCAAAGTTTTCGCAAAACGTCGAAGGTATGTACAGCTTCGCCGTTTTTTCCCGTTTTTCAGTCACGTTGCTTCGAAGACTCGACACGGGAGGAAAGAGAGGCAAGATGCCGTTCAAATTAATTACGCACGCGATCGTAACAATTCACGGAAATGTATCTCGCGGAAAGCGTAGAAAACGGCCCGAATATCCGGAATCCGATCGTTTCTGATCGACTTGTAACCGATTTGACCGCGTTTCGAATCGTTGTTTCCGAATTCGTTTCGCATTAACTCGTGCAATCGAATCTGCCGCTCGTCAGAGACGAAACGCCAGTTCGGATTAAATCTGATCGCGGACCGATGTTCGTCCGCGCCTCGAATAACATCCGGTTGCCGTCGGTGGACCACGCGCGACATTACCCCGCGTGAAAACGTTGGCAACCCGGCATCGCGGCTTTTAATCTTTCTACGTAATCCCGAGATAATCCGAAAGAGGAATCGCTCGACCGATAAATATTCTATATCGATGCCGACTCGCTGTTCCAGCTTGCCGCCTAGGCGAAATAATTTTCGATTCGATCAAGATACTTCGGGTAAACGAGCCGCGGCTGTAACGCGCCCTATCGCGTACCAAGCCGGAACGCCGACTATCCGTTTAACGGTCGCTCTTTCTCCGTTAATGGCGGCGAGTCGTTTCTCTCGCAACGACGTACGATAAGCTTTTTATTGGAGACGCGAAAGCGATGTACTCTGCCGGTGTGTTTCACCCCTTTGCTCGACTATCCTTTTTCTCTTCTTTCCGCTCTTATGATAAATTATGCCGATAAATACGTCGGGGAATGGAGGCGCGAGAAGAGTATTTGGATTAAAAAGCGGCGACAACCAACAGGTTGCGATGCGCCGATAAGGCCTCGAACGGCTACCGCCCGGAGTCACCGGTTCCAGTGTTTGCATCTACATACATTGCGTACATACGTAACAGTTTGGTTAGAAAGTCGCCGCTGATCCCGTTGTCCGTCGATTTGTCTTGTCGGCAAAAGCGTTATCCCAGAGCGAACGCAAGATTCCGAGACCCTGGCAGATCTCCGCGGAGCTTCAACACGGATAAAGTATATTCTCCGAACGAAACGGTAACGAACGATTCGTTTGCCGAACGAATTCGTAATCCCGGTATCGCAAACGTGTTTCACGCGAAATGCGTCGTCGATCCCTTGCGTCGACAGGGTGCTTCGCCTAAACGTCAATTCGTATCGGTCCATCGAGACGGATTTCCCTCGTTCCGTTTTATTTTCTCCCTTACCGTGGAGCGTAGCGGATCGTGAGGGCAAAACGGACGGTGCTTTATCAGGCAGACGTAGTTCTTGTCTCGGGAAATTCACGAACGATGAGCGCGCGTCGGTCTTCGGAGCAGCTGGCGTAAACGATGCCCGGGGAAAAGCGTCACGAGCCGGCACGAGGGCACGAAAACATTGCCACCCTACACCTTCGTACACTTCCTCCCTCCCCCCCCCCTCTGCCAAGCCTCGCTTTTATATTCGCAGGAATAACATACGTTACGAAGGTACCATCGACATACCCATCGAGAACGCCATATGGAAAAAATTATAACGAGACCCACCCTACCTTTTCTTCGCCAGCCGACTCTGCTCTCTCCAGCTCTCTTCAGGGTAGCTCGGTCAAAGTCCATCGAACGGCCGCCTTACGACCGTAATTCTTTCTTTCGTATCGCGTATTTCCTCGTTCGATAAACTAATAATCCACGATTCAACGACTCTTTACGATATCGTTACTCCTTCAGCCTTGATAAAACGAGCGGAATCGTAACGAGCATACGGAAGGAAAACAGGATATTAGGTGGAAAATTTTTTGCGCGAAAAATAACACGTATATCGTACTTGTTAAAAGTTCCACTCGAGGGAAAGACGGAGGCGCAGTTTCGTAGACGCGTAAAGTACTGCGAGGCCAGCTTGGCATCGCTAAATTTTCAAGCAACGTCTCGAGCAACGTTGAACGTTCTTCCGTTACCGTTTCCGTTGGCAAACGTTGGTAACGGAGATAGTGGCCGAAAGTTTATGAAAGAGATCGCTCCAAAGATCAGCTCGGTTTTGCTTTAATTCGCTGGAAAGTTCGTTACGCGTATGCTCGCGGTATCGAATATTCTTGATCTCGTTTTCAAGGCGTTTTCGAGACTTCTGTTTGCTTGCCCGAGGAACCGTCGTTCACGGGGAAAAAAGGCGACGGTAATCTTACTCTCGTTGGTATAAATAAGAACGCAGCTCGAGGAGTAACCCGTTTAAAAGCACTCGCTCGTGTTTCAACGACGGGACTTGTCTTTGGCTGGAACGTTCGAAACGACGCGTTATTTTTGCCATTACGTTCGCGTATTTTTCTACGATTTCCACATCGTCGAATCTCCTAATTACGCTATCGTTGGTCAACGATCGTCCGGAAATTCCTTATCCGGCGAAAACTCGCGCCGTGCTCTATCTTTAGGAGCGGAACAGCGAAAGTTGGAAAAGTCGTCGCTACGAGAGTTTGCCAATTACCTCTGTTCTAGAGTCGCGAGGATGCGCGTTAGCGATCGCAACCGACTAGCCAGACAGGCTGAACCGAAAAAGTTTGAACGAAAAGGCAGCTCCGATAAGAGGGGCGTGGAATAAATAGAAAATGGTCCAAAGACGAGCAAATTTTGCCGATACGTGATCGAATCGTTCGTGTGATTTCAGAATCCCTGCCGGACGCTTTGGAGAATAATTGCGAAAAGTGCAGCGAAAAGCAGAGAGAGGGCAGCGAGAAGGTGATCCGGTTCCTGATCAACAAGGTACGTTCACCGTCACCCTTCCGCCGCTGATCGAACGCAAACGCACCGGTCACCTGTCGCATAGAGACGCGATATCGATTTGTCCTCGCTTCCGAATGTCGTAGAACCGGTTCCCCTTTCACCGGACGTCACAGTTTCGATCTTCGTATCCTCGCGAACGATCCACCGTACGAATCACCTTTGCCCTTCGGTTTTCCTCGTTTCGGTCGTTCTCTATCCTGCCGAGATCTTGCGTCTCTTCGACCGATAATCGTTTACCCTGGCTCCGACTTTTCCGGTCTTTTTTTTTTTTTTAAGCCGGTTAACTCGCTCCGCGTCCAACTTGGTCGCGTTCCATCCTGCGAACTTTGTCCCCTCGTATCTTCCTTGTTTCGTCGGTTTTCCGTGCATTTTTCCGCCGATTACGGTATTATAATGGTGGGCGCTGTGCGCGCGATCGGCAATGGGCGGATGCGAGTGAGTCGCGGATGTCGAAGGGAAAGTACAGCCGAGCAAGTTGCGAATCTCTCGTTGTCGACGTTCTAATTATAGTTGGCGGTGAATCTTTAAAGAGTTGGTAGAAGGTGAGAAAGGAGCGGAGACTTTCGAGCGGGAATGCTTCTGGTTTACAAAAGTCGACAACGAACGATTTAACTCTCGCGGCCTTATCTTTGTCGCTAACTTTTAATCCGACTCGCGAATACCGCTTCATTTTGTCGACGTTCTTGTTTTTACGCTTCGTTAACAGAGCCTCGTAATTAATTAATTTCGCTAGAATAGAAGACGAATAGAAAAAGTAGCACGGTCGACGTACTTGAAATCACTTGAAAAATCACGATGTCACGGTTACGCGTCTCTATCCTTGTCCCTTTTGTCACGGCGGATGTATAGCGCGGCGCTCTCCTCTTCCGCCGCCTGTCGTTTCGTGCAACGCAACGCGCGCACTTCCGATCGCTGAAATTACGTAGCTCCGAAATTACAGGAACTCGGCGTTTGTCGTTAAACGGAACTAATTAATTTTCCAACGAAACGATCTCGATGTTTGTGTTTCAGCGACCACCGATCTGGGAACGTCTGTCGAAGAAGTACGACCCGACTGGCGAGTACAAGCTGAAATTCCAGGATCAGGCGCAAGAACGTGGAATCGATTTACACTAAGCGGTTCGCGATGTAGAAGACGCCCAAGTAGCCTTCGAAGACGATTCGTCGACACCTCCGTTGATAAATCGGCTACGTCGTTTTTTAAATTCTGTACTCGGTTAAAAGATTGCAAAATAAAGGTTGCATTTGCGTAGAATCAAAAGAGAAGAAGCGAGCAGCCTGAGTAGAAGAATACCTTTCCACGCGAAAGCACGGCGAGTCTGATTCGTCGGTAGCCGCGAGACGAACGAGAAAACCCGAAGAGAGAGAGAGAGAGCGGGTCTCGGAGGATTTGTTCGTTTGGTTGAAAAGACAAGCGCTTGGAAAACAAAGGAGAATTCGCCAGGCACGTCGCGCTTTTACGCAGCTCGCGCCTTTCGCATCGTTCCTCCCGTTTCAGCCTCGTTCCCTTCCATTCCCCTCGCAGTTCCGTCACGGCCGATTGTTTCGCGTTCGAAATAATCAAGCCGCTTTCACGGTCGGCGAACGAAACGTAAACCGGCGGATTTAACGCGAAATTGGAAAAAAATTTATCGGATCGACCCGATCCGACGCAGATTCGTACGCGGTCTACGCGCTCTACGCGCTCGCTCCTTTTGCCGTTCGCACGAAAGTTCTCACCAAACCGTACCGCCTGCCACGTTCCTTCTCGTTATCGAATATCGAATCGCGATTTTTCCACGAGACAACGACGGCCAACCGACGCTAACTTGGTCGCGAGTCGTAAACGCTCCGGCAACTTTACAATCATCCGTGGAAGGTCTATAGAAGGAAAAGTGGAACGTTCTATTCCTTTTACGCGGCATCTCCGCTTCCGTATGCACGAGACGAGCGACTCGTTTCTTCCAGATTCCGTCGCAATTTCGTTTCGAGTATGTCGGTCGCTTTGATCCCATTGGAAATTTTTGCCAGCGCATTGTGCGTGTCGCGTGAAAGCATCTTGGTCGAAAGACGTCGACTGAAATAGGAGGACGTCGCGTCCTACGCAAAATACGTAGTATATATTTTGACCTTTCGGTTTTATCAAGGAATAAACTTGGTAAGAATACACAGCTTATACGTTACACCGAGGTAAATCGCATAGAACGTAGATATACATTTTTCCAGCGAATTACATTATCGCTTAGTTTAACGTCGAACAACGATCGTTTATCTTGTCGTTCGGCCCATAAAGCAACATCGATTTTCGACGTTCGTCGTCGGTATTTCCTTGGAGGAACCGGACGATCAGGTCTTCCGTTCCCGACGAAAGTTTCGTTCCGATCGCACACCTGGCCCCACCTAAGTCCTTTCCGTACGTTTAGTCGGAAGACGACACGCTCGAGTGGTTCGATAGTCGTGAAATTCCTCCGGTCTTTTTGTCGGAAAAATTGAATTAACTCGGCCGTTATTAGCTCTCTCGTTGTCGGCTGGAATTTTTTCTCGAGCTAACCGAAACGACCACTTACCTAAGTAGTTTCGGCTCGTTAGTTGGCGAACAAGCATCGTGAAAGTTACACGAAGGTGGAGAATCGAGCGGGGGCGGAGTCGCGCGCGACGGCACGGTATCCGTTGAATATTTCAAGAAAGGCAGGAGGATCGCGATCGCGATCCCGATAAGGGATTTGTCCAAAGTACAAGTTCCGCGACGTTTGTACGGTAGTCACGGTTACCGATAATTTATTCGTAGCCGCGAACCGATAAATTTAGCCGGAATAGCGGGAAAAGTTTGCCGAGCCAAGTTTTGAGTCCGAAAACGCCGCCCTTGAGACCGTTCGCTTAATTTCCTGACGCTGTCCGGCCGCGAAATATGCCAGCCGCTATACACACGCCATAATTCTTTCACGACTTTGAAAACAATTTCTCGTTTGCATCGGTTTCCCCTTTGCCAAGCTCTCGAAAGGGCAAGGAACCGCGCCCTCTCCTCCAATCTTTCGTTCGTTTACAAACAGCCTGCCGATAAATTAATCGCGCGCTACGGGATTATCGCTCAACGTCTCTTCTTTCGTCTTTCTTCCTCTCGAGACCTTCGTCCCCGATATTCCTCGCAAGGGTTACTTTCTTCTTCCACGTACCTGTTTCAATTTCCAGACGATCCGCCTCCGATTCGACCAATTTTTCTCGCGACGAACTCGAACCGCACGGAACCAACAAAGGAACGAAACGGAACAAACAGCAAGCAACGGAGATTCAAAGTCGAAACGAGTTTACTCGGGCAGAGGGAATTATCAGGTTGCGATGGAGTTGCGCCGATTCGCAAATCTGGAATCGGATAATTATGTACTCGTTGATTTTCTCTCTCTGCGTCGAGTATCTGCCGTCAAAGAATCCGAGAGAATAATATTTTATTTATCGACATCTCGTTCCATTTCCACTCTCTTTCCTTTCCACTCTCGTCATCCTGGATCTATCCTTCTCTTCCGCTTTGTTGGATCGCCGCTTTTTAAGTAGCTTCGCGTTTATTTTAATTAGACGCTCGTCGAGTCTTTCTTTGGCCGTTGGTTGGTTCGCGAGACAAAGCGACACCCGAACAGCAAACTGTGTGTCATCGTAAAAGTATCGAGGTTACGGACGGTACAGCGAAATCGTGCGCCTAGGTGAATTTTCGCAACGAATATTTAGACGTGCGAGCTTCCGTTTAGAGGAAACACGATCGACCCTCACGGGCCGTGTTATCGCCGGTTAACGCAGGCTAACAGCCGGAAAATAAAATATTTGACAGTCGTGGAATGGGATTGCCGTGTAAGAGCAGGGTCGAGCTATTACGAAGAGAGCGGAGATCCCGTAAATAGACCTACCCCTCTTCGTCTTGTCCAACCGGGGCAGGACACGACTTTTATTTTGGCCGCGAAGAACCGTTCGAATTTTCTTATCCCGCTACCGTGAAACATCGCTTGGGGGAAACTTTACTCGCGGCCGCCTTTGTTGGACCGGCAAAACTTCAAGAGTCTCGTGATAAATTAACCGCCCCTCCTTTCTCCCTCCTCTATGTAGTATCTCTTTTTTCATCCTCTCTTCCCTCCCTTTTCTGTTTTTTCCTCCTTTATTCCTATCCTCTTTGCCTTCGTTCTTACGCCTCCGCCTGGCACTCTTCGACTCCGTTAGCACCCTTTCTTCAACCGAGACGGTTCGGCTCGTTTCCAACCTACACGACGGATTGCAAATCATTCCGAGTACTTAAAAGTTGGCAAAGTTGGTCAAACGAAGGCTAATGCGAATTTAACGAAGGTCGTACGAGCTGCAAGGCCGTTCGAAGACGTCGCAAGAAGCGAGTCGATTTTCGCTCGTACAGCAGCTGGACAACTGCGCTTTACTTTACCGCGTTTTAGTCTCGAAAGCAACGACGACCGTAAGAACTCGGGGATAGCGCGCTACGCGATCGCCTAGGACAGCAATTTTTGCCGAAATCGATATTCGCAGAGTCATCCACGTGCTCGCAGTCCGTAGCAACTTGTACGATTGAATCGTTGGAAAGCTCGCCAGCCAGACAATCGAATCGACGTTCGTCTCTCCTCTCGGCGGTCCGGCCCGCTTCTCTTTTCCTCGCTTTTATCGATCTCTCTCGTATCGAAATTAACGTTCGACGAGCGAAAAGATGATCGTATCGTAGCTACGATATTACAAAGCAATCGAAACGATACTTGGAAAGCCGCTGAATGTTTTCCTCGCGCAGAGGAAACCGCGCCCCTTTCGTCGTTACGTCGTTACGTACGTACCGATATATTATAGTTTGCCGTTGCTAGATATCGCCGATTTTGATTTCTTCGATTCTACTTGTAACCTGCCCGTTATCCAATTCGCCGCCATTTTGCTGCAGCCGACAACAAAGCATCGTTTTTACTTCTATCCCTCGAGATATCCAAGATATCAATGCCGTCGCGTTGGTGGTGAATCGAATCGCGTCTATCGCGAGTCCATCGCTGTACGTCACAGCTAAACACCGTCGTAGCCGCGTATTCATTTAATTATAGTCGCCTCGCGGCGAATACGACCGCGTCCCACGCTTTCTTTACCCTTCTTTGTCCACGCACCCACCTCCTACTTCTGTTTGTTCGAAATTTGTTGGCAGGCCCGGCGTTAAGTATGGAAATGAATTACGAAACGAATTACGAAATTAGTATAGAACCGACTTAAACAGTCGATTTAAATGCGCGATTCCGACGAAAGAACCGACTCGACCGGATCCTCTCTGCCCCTTCGTACATGCTCCATTCTTCGAGAGGGCAAACACTGCCAGAGGAAACTTAAATCGAGTGGGAAACCTAGAATTCAATTTAGCTTCCTTCTTTCGTCCCTTCGTTCCACTCTTCTCTGTTACGTACACCGAGATCCGGCTGTCTGTCCGTGGGCCGAAAGAAAAGGCAGAAGCGGTAAAAATAAAGGGAACGGCGAAAGAATCAGGCGGCAATTCGGTCGTCGCGTGGTCGGTTCGTTCGGTCATAGAAAATGGATTACTCTCGGAGCCGGAGTTGCAACGATCTTTGCTCCAAGTTTATTTAATTTGCTCCTCTTCAACAGGTAGGGAATTCATCGTCGTCTCTTTGACCGATCTAATAAACGGGTATCCGTTCGATTACCCGTGGACGCATACGCAGGTCGCGTAACGCGAGATTACGTCCCTACGTCGGGACCGCGTCGAGAAATTGTCGAGAGCCGCGGAGGCCGATCCTTCGCCACGCGTAACGAGAAGTTACGTTTAGTTGGTTTCGGGCGCTCCCTAACGAAATTACAGACTAGATTCGCCACTCCAGCCGAATTCTCCTATCTAATTCGAATTTAAACGACTGCTTTAGAACGTTTCAGAGCGGTGCGTGCTGCGACGATCGATCTTGCGTTTGCCATTGAAAACGAACTTTCTCTCGATGCTTTCACGGCATGCTCGGTACCCTTACTGCTACTCATAGTCTTCGCGTTGACTCGAACACCACCGTTATAGCCTGTAATCGTTTTCGCACTGCGTAGATACGAGGTAAATTCGAATGGAACGAGCAACGCGGTCGTCCCGATGCCGCGATCTTTGCAAATACTCGATATCGGCTGCCTCGTCTCGTCTCTTCTCCTCCTTTCTGCCTTCACTGTCCAACAAGGTTCCCATTTCTCTCGACGTAGCTACGCGGTGCGTGCAACCGACTCGTACGAATCGTATCGGAAAGAGACGAGACTGCTCGATCCAGAGAATTCGATCGGTCGAGGATTTCTATTAATCCATGGGGAACCGGTGCCTTTTCGACAACTCTGTGATATTTCATCGTAACGCGTAGGAAATTGGCCAGTTTCCTCACTCGCGCGAAGATTTATGGTTCCTAAACGACCAACAACTTTATGTCTACGAACGCCCGACGGATCTACTGTTCGCGTATCCCGGGCTTGCAACTTGCCGCCAAGATCACTCTTACACGCTCTTTTCTTTTTACGCGTCACAGATTTTTCTTCTTGATAAAGAGACAAAGTAGCGGAATTTCGCCAACACGCAGCTCGAATTTCAACGTCTCGCCTAATAAATAATAAATAATAAACAATAAAGAAATAATCGCGTAATAAATATACGCATATGCATATGTATATGCATATATAGGTGGACGTTCGCGACACTCGGCTAGCAGGTTAACGCGTATCCTCGTTACGGCCCGGCCAGGTAGCCGAATAACGTACGCCTGCCTTCCTCGCGGCACGATCATTGCCGCTTGACAGCTTAATTTCGCTAATTAGATATTTAACGTCGAGCATCGAGGCGATTGATTCCGGCTGTGTTGCCTTTGTAAACGCAGATTTCGTGGTTGTAGCTCGTTCCTCCGGAAACGATGATTTCCCGACGCTGCCGGTGTTTGCTTTGCACGAAAGAGCTGGAAATTACGCGAAATAACGTTGATGAAATTTGCCTAAGACGCAGAGCGAGAAAGCCGGGTCGCGCTGCCACTTAAATTACGCCAGTAAGCGAATGGAAATCGCACAGGCCAGCTTTTCGCTCGTGTTACAGAAATTTGCCGATCGAATTTTACGAGCACTCGTACAATTCGATTAAGGACGCGTCAGCTCGAAGGTTTTCCAAGAGATTGGGACGCTGCAACGTCGAGCGTTCGGACGACAAGCGGAATCGCGAAGCGAACTCGCAATCCCGGGTCGCGGCAGGTTGCCACGAGAGGTGGCGGCTCGTGCCGAGTCATGGAATATCCAGCCTCGCGATTCACGTAAACAAATAAACGTCGATCGGAAACCGCTTCGCAAATTTATAGATACGCGATGGAATACGCGCAAGGAAAAATACCTCGAAGAACGTACGTCAAAGGAGGTAGTGATCGTGGACCGTGCTCGATGAGATTGGTCCGCGCGTTTTTAGTTACTTACTAGCGACCTATCGTTACCTATCGAACTTACGAAACCTACGGGAATGTGACGGAAAGCAGCGCTATAAACGAAACGATACGAGAAGAAGGAGACAAAAGACGACGAAAAGTTGTCGAGGCGGACGCATGAAATCGAACGAGGTCGATTTTCGAGCGTATTGTTTCCCCCGATCCCGTTCGCTGTCGGATCGCCTACGGCTACGTATGGTTGCTAGATCGAAGGCTTATCGTTAGTCGCGTCGTCTGGCCAGGATCCTCTCTCGAAATTAGACATCAGGACAGTCGGCTGTCTCGGCCGATTCCCTCTGCCGTCAACGTTGCAAATCCTCCCTCATCTTCCTTCCCTCCGCTTTCCTCGTCTCTCGATCTCGAGGTGTGACCCGGATACCGATTCCTCGTGCTTTGCCGGCAAATTCTGGCGTTTCTCTCTCCTCTCTTCGTCCGTGTCATCGGAAACTAGACGATCGAAACGAGACGCGACGTTTCCGTCTCGGGGACGACTTTTTGTCCTGGCGAAAGGAGACTTTGCAGTATCGGAAAACGGGACGGGACGGAGTATGGCGGCCGCGCGTTCGCCTTTATCGGCAACCAGCCACGAGTAAATCCCGGAAAATTAGTGTCCCGCGGTTCCTCCTCGTTCGTTGATTTTCCATCGTCCAGACAAACGACGTTTCCTAGTTAAACTGGATTCCTGCCTTTGCTCGAACCTGCGACGCGTCCATCGTGCACACGAGTACGTTTCTTCGTTCGTCCGCCGCCGCTCCACAAATATCGCGGTTTACGCTTTCGTACGGATCTAAACACTCGCTTTCAGAATTTCTCGATTTACCAACTGGATAACTGGAAATCACAGCTTTTTCACGTGAAACGGCGCACGCGATCGCGGTTCTTTCGTTGAAAATGGATCGCGCCGCGTCTTTGTCTCGCACAAATCGACCAACGAACTGGCTGTTTGCGAAAATATCCACTTCGTCCGACGGATAAATTTCCGACAAACGGATAAATTCTGAAATAAATTCGAAACAGCCCAATTACCAGTTAGTCCGGTTTTCTTGAAACGCACGTGCCTTCTATTCGTGCCCGCAGCGTCGCGCGATTCTCCAAGATGGAACGACCATCTTGCCTCGCAGACGATCGAAACGATAGCGCGTCGTTCGATTTCACTTCGGCTCGTTCCATCATTTGCTTCCTTATTTTAGAATGAAATTCGCTTCACCAGCTTTGCCTAAGCTTCGAACGCTCCTTTGTTTTACCTTTACCCAGCTATACCTTCTCTCTAGCCGACTTTTATGGCTACTTCTTAAGCAAATTCTTGACAACTTTGACCACATTAACGAGCATGTTGCGTAGAAACGACTGAAAATACGGAGTAAGAACGCTTTGTACCGAGCGCAACCATCTTCAATCTCCGAGAAATACATCCGAATATACCAGCCTTTGCAGATTCGTAGAAGGTTTTTTTTTCTAATTTCGTTTAATCATTTCCAGACAGACGCGTAACTAGGCGGTTGCGAGTTCTTCGAGATCGTCAAACTCCTCGATGAACGAAAATTTCGTCGCACCGGCGCGTTTCTCAGTCGCGCCGACTGGGAAAAAAGCTTTTCGAGCGACGAGACACGCATCGCGACGAATCGCGGCGGAGAGACACGGAACGGATCCTCCCTTTGACCGATCTCCCACCTTCGAGCGCGGACGATGAATCGGAATAAGAATTTCTCATCTGCGGCGAGTAATTTCGTGCTGCCCGTGGGCGAATTGAAAAGTTTTAATACCGCGTGTTCCTCCAAGGGGAAGAATAAGAAAATAAAGCGCGAAGGAGGAGGCGCGCAAACGGCTGATGATAAAGAAGGGAAAGGGGAGTGCGTGTATACGAAGTCGAAGTTGGTTATTTTGTTTAGTCGAGTAGTCGGTGAAAAGCAATTCGAACAAGGATTTCAGTCCCCGAAGCACGCTCGTTTCTCGTAATCGAATAACCAAGTCAAAGCGCGAGTCGCGGAATTAATTTCAAAAGTTGCGCGGATTAACCAAGTTTGTAAAACAACTAGTTATATACGTAATAGCTACTTCATTTTCGCGTTCTCCGTTGTTATCCCGAGCTACCTGTCCTTTCGTTTATCCGTAAGTTTCGCGCTAACTCGCGCCAGACACCTGTATTATCTGCGTGAATTACTGCTCGATCCGAAGCCGATTAAACGCACCGCCGGCATAATTTTCCTGGTTAGTAGCGAACCGTTACTTGGCCGATGAATTTCCGAGGTCGCAACGAACTTGTTCCGTCCGGGCAATTGCTCTGCCTCTAACGCCCTGCAATTGATACCGGTTGTTACTGCGAGAATGAAGTTTCGTATCGCGAACGCGTAATCGATGTATGTACACAACCGAAGATGCATTAGCGAAACCCCGACCGTTCGTTCCCTAACCGTCTAGTCGTGACTTCCAACGGTGTTGTTATCCGTGTTTCCTTCTTCCCGGGCAATTCTACGAGCCGATAAGTCTCGTTCGATGATACCCTTATCGGATCGTCCGATTTCACGGTCTACAGATAGGTGAAAGAATCGCGCAAACGGTCATTTAGCGTACGTTTGTTTAAAAGTCGAGTCTCGCGTTTGACAACTTCTACGGAGGGAACTGACTCGGCAAATGCGCGAAAAGATATGACGTTTCTCGAACGGAATGGCGACGGATAAAAGAGGAGGGTAGGAATAAAGACCGGAGAGAGGATGCGGGGGAGGGGGGGGGGAGAGAGAGAGAGAGAGAGAAAAAAAGACGGGGGACGAAGAAAGGTTCGGAGAAACGCGGGGACGAGAAGAGAGCGGACGCGACTGCTTAATTTAACGACAATGAATTCGTTGTCCCGACGCGAATGTCTCGAGCGGGGAATAAAGTCGAGTTTCGTTCCGGCTCCGTAAACCGCCGCTGTCCTCCGGACTTTTCCTTTATAATCGCATTGCCCGTCGGGCTTTATCCGTGAAGGAGCAGTGCACACGCGGCTGCCTTGTCTCGCCTCGCCTCGCCTCGCCTCGCCTAGCCTCGCCTCGCCACACCGAACAGAAAGTAAATCGCGATTCGCGTGGAAGCGGTGGCCAAAACTACCGGTTCTTTGTCGCGGCCAAGAGAGAATCGGCTCTGGCTCTTTCCACCCAGACGCTGTTTTGTTTACGCGGGATTTCCTTCGCTTCGACCCTCCCTATCTTTGGATTTACATCCCCGATTACTCGTTCGTCGCCGTTATACAAGCGCACACCGCCATTGTTGCCTGTCTTTGATTGTTGCGTCGCGTCGCGGCGACAGCCATTTCTCCTTTGCCTGATTTCGCGAATCACGACAGTAGGGATATCGTCCGAACGAAAGTCTCGTAAATAGAGAAAAGCGGCATTTCGAGGCACTTTCGGTAATTGAAGGGTAAACGGGCGGAAGAGTAGGATGCGAGTTGTATGGCTATTGCCAGTGTCGCGTAATTAAGAGGACTCGTTGCCGATCGATGGAGCGGAGCGCTTGCTTCGATAAACGCGAGTTTCGCCATTCTGTCCGACGATCCTTCGACTCCTCGTCGACTCCTACTTTTCCATCTCTTTCTCTCTTCGTCTGTAATAGTTGTTCGATGTCGGTCTAAACGCGGAACACCGTCGGCCTTTGTTTCGGATGGCTACCATATTTTATCAGGGCCTTTCTTGTCACGGGCCTTCGTTACGAATTTTTATCCAAACGTAGTTCGCAGCTGTTACCGTTGTTTAAATTTGTATGGAGAGAAAAATATTATTTTTTACGGTTACTTAAATTTTTCAATATTCGATCGTATATTTTACGTTTCATCCAGCGGTAAACCACAGATATCGACAGGGAACTGTAGCGCGTCGTTTCGCCTTCTCTGACACGGATTTGTTGCGCTGGATATGTTCTTTTAACTATTCTGGAAAATACCGAGCGTATAGAATAACGTTCGGTAATCAAACGAGTAACCACGTTAGAAAAAAAGTGTTTGCCAACAGATCCATAACGCTGGCGCGGCAATGTTCTCCGTCTGATCGGACACGAGGCATTTTCTTTCGAACCACAGCTCCGTTAAAACGAAAATGGAACTGTAATGTATCTCGTATCGTGTAACGAGAATTTTCCAAGGCTTTTACAGCGATATACGCGATTCGTTATGAAATCGATCTATGCAAAGTGTCAAAGGAGGGTAAGTGGAAACTACGTGCGTGCGAGTAGTAGAAGATCGTTTATAGTCGGACACAGCCGATGCACGATAAAAAGGCAGCCGCGTTTCTTCGCAACCCGTAGTGCCTACATCGTTGCGAATATAATTTGCAACGATCTCGTACAATTGGCTCGTCGTCTCCGTGTAACGCGATACTTTAAGTAGTTTTTAAAAGAAATTTCTCCTTTATCGTTAGTTTCCAGCACTTGCTTTTAATCCGAGGCTATAAATCTCTTTTTAAGTACAGCTAACGAAGGCACGACCGTTCTCTTTTAACCTCTGACGAGCTGCTGAAAGATAACGTTATTCCGGATCGTAGTCAGTTTTCCCGGAAATATTTCGTTCAGACTCGAGTGGAATTTCCAGTAGGAACATCAGGTCGAATTTCCTGCGTACGTACTTAGCGTATAGGCAGGAGGTGACACGTAAGTGGTGTGCGCCCGAAGGGATTAATATTAAGGACGCATTTCGACGTGCCTTAGCTCTCGGTCCAACCCCATCGACGGCACCGCCCGGCTGTGACCCGATTTTCCTCGATACCAGCTCCTGTGCACCGGCGTCTACATAATTCACGCGTCGAACGAAGCCGCCCTGTCGTTTTCGGCCAATACAATCCGGCTTGACACTTTAATCCACCACGATCCTACGAATGCGCTTCCTACGTATGTATTTGACTTGGTAATTCGCGATCCTACAACGGAATGGCCCGCATTGCCCTGACCCTGGAACGCGCATTATCTCGACGAAATACGATGCCGCTTTCTTAATATCAACCCACCGCGTTGAAAATGAATTCGAACTCGAAGAAGCGTATGCACGACCCGCGGAAACGTATGCTCTGGCTGCTGCTGCAACTCGATTACAGCCGATGGCCGTTGAGAAAGTTTGGTAAATTTTCCGTCCTATGACAAGCCACTCTGCGAATAAACGCCAGGTTGCTCCACGGGTATATTCATTTTTGACGCGTGACGCGCGTCCAATTTTTCGAAGATCATTCCGTCGAATAGAACAAATTTAAACGTATCCGACTAAAAACGAAGCAAACAATTTTGTTAATCTGTTTCGCTTCCATGACGAACAGCGGACGTCACTTGTAAAACGGATTACGCGAAATATTTCATTGTCAGTTCGATTTAATATTTGCGTTTGACACTTTCGCGATAAAAAGTAGTAAATATGAAATGCAACAGCGCGCGATAAGAAGGAATATTTCGCCGATTACGGTGCTCGAACGAGATTAAAGCGCATATCCTAGCGACGGGCCTCGGAAAGCCGTCGCGATGGATAAATATAAAAATGATTCGGTCAAAGCGATTCGGCGCCATTCCATTACAAAGAATTTACCGAATTCGATGCTCGCGTCGTTACCTCGAACGTCTACTTACTTACTCGGCAATTTTACATAACACGTAGCTAAAATATATTTCTTCCGATAAGCTTTACCACTCGGCTTCTTCCAACAAATTACAGTTCGATTTTTATGAAACTTTGTTTTTCCAGCAAACCAAACATCGTTCGAGTTGCGGAGAACGTTCGGATATGGGATGACTTTATACGTTTGAACAGAACGCTAATCGATAACATCCAGGTCCGATGGATTTCGTTAGCAAGGAACGGTCTTTGTATTCCGGGCACGCGACTGTCTCGATTCCTGACTTTTTTAACGATTCTCCGTGGAAATAAACGTTACGGATGTCAATGCGCGTTCAACACGGGTCCCGTTGGTCTCCGGCAAAGTTCGACTTTTGCAAGCGATATTTTCCAAAACGTCGTAACATTTCGCCAACGGTCCAAGAACTTTGTCTAAATACAATTGGATCGCGAGCACGCCTCGTTAGCTCCTACGAAACCAGTTCCTTTCCCATGCGCATATAAAATGATTATCAAACGCTATTTCACGTACATAAAAGTGGCCCGCGAACAACCTGCCTATGGTGTTCTATCAAAGGGTAACTTGGAGGTAAGGAGTTTTTTTTTTTTTCGTTATTCGTTGAAATACGCGTAACAACGACACTCATTTACCTTCTCATTTACGAATATTCATTTGCGAACCCCTTTTAACTTTCGTTTATTGTTATTTCGAAGTTGCAGCTTCAACATTTAGGGCTAATATTACGCTTGTTCGTAAGCACAAAGTTCCCCGGAACAGCTTTTCACCCCGAATTGCTCAAAGTACTAAAATACATATTCATCTGCATACCCGAGATAACTACTTCGGAAACAAGAACTATAATGGAGATACGTACATACGTAACACACGACGCGTTTTCCCTTTTTCTCGTCCTTCCTTTTTTTTTTTTTTGTAATTTTAGCAATCGTTGGCCCGACAATTTGTATGCTTATTTCGCCAGTTGCTATCTGCAAGCGTAGGACGAGCTCGAAAAATTATTTTCGCGAATATTCTAAACGTTTTTTACTCGATATTTCAACGGCACAATTTTTCCATTTGCCTTGTTAAAAGTTAATTACATTCCGAGGTCTGCGTTTTGTCCGAGAAAAAGTACACGGCCGATTATAAGAAAGGAACGACGGATCTCTCTTTTGCTTTTGGAAGCGTGACTACACGACCGTGAGCGTCAAAAGTTAGTCGAACCTCAAAGTTAGTCGAACCACTTGTCACGGCTTTGCACGAAATATACTTCGTATTCGTTTACGACCGTTTCTATCCAATCATCTAAATATCGTAAAAACGATTCGTTCCTGTAACGACATTTTCACATATTAATTACCCTTACACGTCGTTGTAATATGTCGATATCATTTCCGTAATGCAAACTTTTAAACGTCGCTGATACTTAACATTCCACTCCAAGCGCTGCTTCTTTAAGAACTGCTTCGGAGCAAACCCCTTCAGCTATTTTACCTTTCTTCGTGTTTCATACTAGAATGACGGCGGAGAAGAAAGAAGTAGAATGAGAGAGAGAGAGAGAGAGAGAGAGAGAGAGAGGGAGAGAGAGAGGGAGAGAGAGGGACAGACAGACAGACAGACAGGGTCAGGGAGAACAGAGATTGAACCGAGGCCGGGGTGAAGAGGGTTGAAATATCGTCCGTACCGTTCGCCACGTGATACGTTTCCTTGTAGCGAGAAATCTTAGCGGGCTCTCATCCTGCAGATACAAGTTTCCATTAAAATCTTCTTAGGCGCCCTTAATGAAGTTTATCGCGATGAAGTTGTTCGCTCTTTGAAAACGGGATAAATTTATGTTTCATTCTTGTCTCGATTAAGAGTTCCGGAACGGTGTTCTCTGTAACATATCGCCGTGCATTCTGCCGTGAGTGTCGTTAAACGAGTTTCTATATTTCCGTCGGATCGAGTTTTCGTCTCTCGCGGAGTATTCCCTTAAAACGGTATTATTGAAACGTGCATTCGTATCACGGAGGTATGCCTTTGACGTCCGCCAGTCACTAGGATCGCGAGCGTTCCTTTCTTCCGGCGAGAGACTTTTCCCTCTCGTACGGAGGATGTTCGTCGCTGTAAACGTTTGTCTCGAAATTTCCCTTAGCCCTCGAAACTCGAGCGTTTTCAATCGAAACGCGGTAATGTCGCGCATCGACCATCCTATCGTTTTAATTTCAAACGACGACCACAAACAACGACGGACGTTACGATACGAAAGATCGACGATCCGTTGGCCTACTTTCCGGTCCGATTTCATACTCGTTGTAAAGCGCTCGGACGAACCTTGCATTGCCAATGTGTAAATCGAGAGCGTCTACGCGAGTGGCGAGGAATAAAGGAGCATGTGCGACGCGTAATGCACGCCACGCCGAAAGATACGCGAGCCGAGTCGCTCGCCAAGACAAACGTTTTTATTACGAAAAATCAGGAGGCGAGACGAAATCTAGGACCGCGCGCAGCCGCACTCTCGCTTTGCGAAGACGCTGGTCACTATACGGAGCGAGCAAGAACTACGTAGAGAGGAAAGACAGGGACGTGTGCATCGCGTTTTCGCGATAAACGAAACTTTGTTATATTGGCCACATCGATAGTATCAACTTACTAATTAGTCAGATCGCGCAAAGTTTCATTTTTCGCCGTTTCTGTTTGTCTGCAAAATAATTTCAACTGTAACGTTGCAAGTGGTAAATAGAACGAGAGAGACAGAGGTAGATAGGGAAGGGGGGAGGAAGAGAGAGAGAGAGAGAGAGAGAGAGAGAGAGAGAGGCGCAGGAAGCAGGGATGCGGAATTTCGTTAAACGAACACGATATTGACTTTGTGATAGCCAATTACGTTACCATTATCCATTCGCAGCACTGCGTGCAATCTGTCATCGATGAAAACAATTAAACGCGACAGAAGGAACGAGCGAAAAGAGAAACAGGAGGCGAGAAAACACAAAAAAGGGCGAGGGAACGCGTTTCGTTAAATCGATACGACGCTAATCGCGTAACGACAGTGTCAACCATCTGGCTCGTGTAAAATTTAATTCTTATCGATTTACTTATGCCAATAAGGAAAATTGCGAAAAGGTAAGATAGGTAGCACGTAGGAAAGAGCGAAACGACGAGCGGACGAAGCGGTTCGAGGAGGGGAGAGAGAGAGAGAGCGAAGGAAGAAGCGCGAGGGTGAGAAAGAGTCGGAGGGAAAGTAGGGGCGAGACTAGCGGTTTCTCTCCGTTGACTGCCCCTCTCTATCTGCCACGGCCTAGTCAGCGTAGGGTAGCTCTCCTGCCAACCAGCCAGCCAATCCCCACCCTTTGCCTCGTCCCGCTGCTAGCGCCTCTCGTGGCAGCTTTCTCAATCGCTCCGCTCGCGCTGCTTAGTCGTTCTTTGTCTGTCGCGTGCGCTCGGTGGTTGGGGTGTTGTCGGAAGGGTGGAGGTGTCGGGCGCCAGTCGCTACGCGGACGTTGAGCTCGGGATCTCCGTTGTCCCTCGCGAGACTTTTTTTCCCCCCTACCCCCCGCCCGTAAAGCTTGTGCTCGCGATCGGCGGACGTCCGCTTCGTTCGTTTCGTACGCGGTAACACGCGTGCGTTTTCCGATCGGTAACCGTGACATCGTCGAATGTCGGATCCGCGCGATATCGCCCACCGAACAAACTCGATCTCGATCATTGGCTCCGTGTGGCCGAGGATCGCGCTCATGTGACGATTACTTGCTACATGACGATAAAACGAGTGTCGTACGTGAGACCAAGGATCGAATACGTAAGCGTTCTCGGTTGTTGTGATTTCCTTACCAGTCGGGAGGATACTCTACGGTATACTACGTACAGCTTCGGGACTATAACGGATATCGATGGTGATTCGATGCAGCCACGAGGGGACGGAATCGTGACGATTTCGATGGTAAGTGGTACGATGTATACGATATATACTGGTATTTCGTCGGATACGAACGTGAATCCGGTTCCGGTTCGGTCCAAGATATATATCGGTTATTAACCCTAGCTGTAACAGCGACATTGCCCCTCTTGACCCCTCGTTCTCCGTTTTCAGCACCCGGTCTGTTCCATTACGACACCCACTATCCTCCGCTAACGATAAGATTCCGATCGAATAGAGCGATCGTGCTTGGCGACTACTAGCCGAGCGCGATGCCGATCCGAGGTTCGTCGCGAGATGACGGAATCTTATCGCGTCTGGTTTATGGAAATTAGACGGAGATTGGCAAGTTTAACGTCGCTCCGTACGACAAGTCGTTGTCTATTACATCATTTGCTCTGTGATTCCTCGATGTTTGTAATTCGTCCTAGTTTGCTTCCCTTCGATGGTTTTTTTCTTACGATACAGATCGTTTCGTAAACAAGAAACTGCGTATTTTATTTTTTTCTTCTTTTTTTTTTTTTTTTTTTTTTTTTCTTGGAATTTCTTGGTCGAACCTCGGGCTAAGGGGAGAATTCTCTTTGATAATCATAGACGACTCGCGAACGACAAGACTTTTCGTCCAACTGGAAAATTTTTCCTCGGGTTAGTACGAACCGAGAAGCGCGGTTTAATCAAAATTACGGGCATGCTACATCGGCGCGGTGGATCCTATCGAATTACGATTAAACGAGAAAAAGAGAAGCTCCGCATCGAATTTTGACGGTCGGTCACCGTGAACGGGTGAAACTCGTCTTCCTATCGACCCTCTCCATCACCCTTCTCTACTCGATACGATACCGACTTTAGGATCGCTATTTTTAATTCCGTTCACGCACGTAACTTTCCACCTTCGTCGAGTACGTGCTGCGTGTCGGCCCGTTATTCCTTCTTCCTTTGAATCGTCGACCGAACTCGGTCTATCGGGAAAAATCGTTCGGGAATCCTGATTCGAGTCGGTGCTAGGTGAAAAGTCTTCTCGTTGGTTAAAACGAATAGAAGGATATCGGCGGAGAACGTATTTTCTTCTTTCTTTCTCATCGTTCCTCCATCGATGAACGCCGATAATTGAGAATCGGATAAACCGTCCAACTCTATTTGCGTCCCTTTTAAACGTATCCGTTCGACGTCTACAAAGTTTCGGCGTCTCGAAAGTTAAAAAAGGGAGGCGGCTATAGAAGAGAACGACAACGACAACGACAACAAGGGGACTTGTTATTAAAGCCGAAAAGAGTTCTCGACCGTTTTCTGCCCCGACTTCTCACTTTTCGGACGCAACTATATCGGATTCCAAATACGAATTCGTTTTCCGCTTGTTTACTTTTCTTTCCATGGTTTCCCGACGCTGCGAGTCTCGCGCGACGAAGTAGCTCGTTGCCGATCTCGTCCCATATAAACTTTCGCTTAACGTAAACACCGTTGCCCGTTTATCGGATCATATATTTTTACGATGCGTTTTACCTGCGTTAAAACGTTTCGTCGATTACGCCCGGAAAAGTATGTATCGCGTGCATCGGTTTTGTAACGCGATACCGCGATATCCGTTAGCGGAATATCGCTGACAAAAATATCGCGACATAACGTTGACCGTGACATTCGTTAGGAAAGAGTTTGTTGCGATTAAACAAGACGAACGCGTTGATGACTCGAATATAGCACGGTTTTTGAACGTCACGTTAAATAACGGTACAGCGAATCGGAGAACGGTCACGTTCTTGAATTTTCTGTCTAGAAAGTACGCATAAATAATTATTAAAAGAACGTTGTTTTGCTTCGCATTCTTCCGAAAATTTATGGAAAGAGCGAAAATAAATATTTGACGTGACCCCGAGTTTCGCCTCTAACGAAACGTATTATTTCATAAATTTAAATTAAGGACTGATTAATTATTCCCGCGAAACGATAAATTTAAACAGCTATGGTGGTCGGGTGAAACAGTATCCACGAAAATACGAGGTACTCGGTTGCCGATATTATTATGTAATTTACAATACTTTTGTCCGTGGAATTGTCACAGCCGTCCGAGATGTCGCTGTTTTCGCGCGGAATCTTTTAACGCCACCTGCAATCTGCAGTCGTTTGGCACGCGTTAATCCGAAGGGGTAAACGCGATATCTCGTTCGAGTCGCGGAGAAAAATCACGCCCCGTCGTTCCGTCTAAATATCCGTGTCGTGTACCTTTACCACGAGTTCCTCGTGTCAACCTGCTCTAAGTGTTAGTTTCTTTCACGCGTAAACGCACTAAGGCGTATACAAATTACGCCCTTGTTACGACGTATGCTGAGATTGCCCCGACAAGAAACGTGTACCAGCTTCCAGTTTTCGGACGAAGTAAGGATTCTTGCTTATTCTTTGTACGATGCCGTTCGTTGCTCTCGTTATATCGCCTGTCGCGAGAATATTTTCACATCGTCGAGCGAGAAATCAACTGCCTGGACATGTGGTTCGTTTCCCGCTCGTTGCCATACACTGGCGCTCGTGTATAGGTTGGCGTACCTACGTTGTTTGTCGCAAACTCTCGTTCTATAGTAAACTTTATTTTCGCAAATAGTCGTTTGGTAGTTTTCAAAGTGCGAGCAAACAACGTTGTCGAGTATGCGGAGGATCTGGGATTTCGGGGTGTAGCGAGTTCATTCCGCAGGATACGACGTACAATCGGTAGAAATATATAGACGTAAGTAAATAATAATACTATGTTATATACCGCCATGTTTGAATATCGAATTTAAGGAAGGAGAAGTCTGTTACGGATCACGGTGAATCGGTGTTCGTGTAAATCTGCCGACCTGTAAACGTGACGTCGAATCAATTTCGTGACAGCGATTGTACATAGTTTCGAGCGTTTCGGCCTGACAACTTAGTAGGTGCGTCTATCGGGTTCGAAGCGAAGTGGCGCTGGCTGCTTGACAATTTGCGTGCAGGGTAATCAGGTGATGCGTAAAAAAGTTCCGAAAATTGGCCGGAAGGGGCAGCAGCGTGGCGCGACAGCGGTGGCAGCAGGTGACGGTAACGCAGTTTGTTTCCGGTATCGAACAATCGAAGCGAGGTGCAACGCGCGTGACGATTGTACAAAGGCAGATGCAATTTGATGCATTGTGAGCCGTATGTTCAGAGAGGCCGGTGTACGGCACGAGCATATCGTATATTTAGCACTTGGCGCAGGATGCGACGTAGACCGTGACAGAACGCTTTTCATTTCCTCCTATCGGATATCTCTCGATGCTTATGATTAATGAAATCAGACGTAGCCCGCTATTGCGATTCTTTAGGAAGGATCGTCCGCGCTCGTTTCCGCCGTAACGAACGAGCCGAATCTTTCTCGTTCGCGGATGTGCTTCATTGTCGTTGCTCGCTCGACTCGAAACTCACACTGGCGGTCATGCACGCTCATTGTCGCACGCGTGCGGACCTTTTTCAACGCGTGCCCGCTGTAACGTCGATTTTTTCTTTTTCCTTCTTACACGTGCGGAACGTCGCTACGAATACTCATTTGCCGCGACATGCTCGCTAATTTCTTTTTCCTACTTCCTCCGGTGTTTTTCAGTGTTCCTCTGCTTGGTCACCGCTATTTGTTTCGCGAATGTTTCCCCCTGCGAAGGCTTTAATTCGTAGATAGATTTTCTCCAACATTTATACAAATTATCTGATCGGTGTCCATTCGCCGAACGTTAACGTTTAATAAATCTATAGCACTGTTTTAGAGAATGAGATTCATTAAGAAGGTAACTTTCATCGAATGTCACAGAGGAGAAAGGTGCGGTATTCGGACGGTGCGACAACGTTATTTATTTCGCGGCGTTCGTTAAGCGCGTGTATTCCTTGCGTCATTTCGAAGGAAAATTGCTATTTCGTTCAGGCATTGAGACTATCTAAAGAGCAGCGGAACGGAGCGAGTTGGTAGATTCAAATCGGTCAGGTGTTTGGAGGATCTTTGGGCAACGAGTTACCGCAAGGGTATCGAGCAAACGATGCACAGTGTTTGGAAACAACGGTAATAGTACGCGCTGGCAAAGATTTCCGCATAATGGAAAACCATGGTAGGGAACGGTACCGTTGGTCGACGTAATTCGCTCGATATTGTAACGAAGTACTGGATCTGGTGTCGAGATGAAAACGGCAAAAGGAAACCCAGAGACGGAAACCCGGTGTGAGTTCTCTTCTGTGTGCGGCGAAAAGAGTTGGCGTTGGTGCGCACAGAGAATGCGGAACGTTCGTCATTATCGATTCCCGTGGTGGCTTTTACCGCGATAAATATCGAGTGTACGGCGTTGCCTGTTATTACATTCCAAGCCGTACGGATCGTCTAGCCTGTGTGAACTAGATAACGCGACGAACGATCTTTTCTCTCCATTATCCGGCATCGTTATCGATGCGCGCCGGTGTATCGACATTGTACGCTCGGATATATCGAGCCTCTCGCGTAAAGGGCAAACGAGACTCGGAGGAACGCGGATGCCAGTGGTAGAAATTGCAACGGCTGGAGAACGTTAGGGATGTTTGTCGTGCATTCGCGTCGATCGGATGATCAGGCAATCAGCGAATAATTCGACGCATAATCGCGATAGTTAAGATCGATCGAGTCGAAATAATATAATAATCGTAATTTCCGTTACTAATGTACTACGCTTAATGGAAAGCAGAATTCTTATCTCGGTCGAAAATGTAAGCTGGAAAGAGCACAGCCCGTTGCCGAGCGGCGCGACGCTTTAAAGGCTGGATAAGCGGAAAAAGTCAACGGGTCGAGTTAAGTTCTCATTTGCACAAACAACAAAGTACTGTTCATTTTCGCGGCTGTTTCCAATCTGCGCCAGCTTTCTCGCCACTCTGACTACAACGTTTCTCTCGTAAACTAGCTCGCCGTTCGGCCAACTATCGTCGCGTGATAAACTGGCGTACGTTTCGCGGCTGATATATCATAAAATACCATAAGATTTTGACAGAGGCGACGCCGATGGTTATATCATATGGTATACGTAGGAACGTTTATTCGTCCGTCTATATTTCATTCTGACGGCGGTGGATCGTTCGCGAATAGGATATTTCGTCCTTGTCGGTTTACCTTAATAGCCGAACAACTATAAAAAGATATTCAAACGAAACGATATGCAGGCAAATACCTTCGAAGCGTAACAGACACGGTTCGCGATTACCACCGCAGCGAAAACTTTCTCCGATAAGCGTGGACCTATATAAACACCGTCACGAGGATTCGAACGATCTGGCCATCGAGATTTTCGCTACTCGATACACGCATCTCATTCGCATCTGGATTCGGCTTTCGCCCTTTGTGAAATTAGCCTCGTTGCCAATGACGCGAATATCGAATACCTGTCGGGTTAGAACGTTTACTCGCGATCAGTTTCGACACGAAGATGTCGCTTGAAACACGTTTCTCGAAGCCGATTCGCTATCTCGGAATTCCGACTGACACTTTTGTCCCGAGATCGACGATCTCGCCTTGAGCTCGATTCAACACGGTTGCCGATGTTTCACGCCCCCTGCCGACGGCTAGCCAATTGTATACCCGGTTCTCGATGATATTCTACAGGGACTAGACGAAATTCAAAGTTTGTCGATTTACCCGGCCGTTTAACGCTGCCATTAAATTCACTGGCTCGCAAATACTTACGATGTATCTCAATTGCCAAGGTATATCTTGTATCGGTGATCACGTTCGAAACCTCTTAAATACGAATATTCGCGGAACAATGTAAATGCGAGTACATTTATCTGGCGAATGCGAGTAAAGTTCGTAAAAGTGGCGGTCGAATTTACTTATTTAGCTATGGGTACGTTTAAACGGTATTCGCGTTTCCAATGGGAAGGCGGATGGAGATCGGTAGAGGAGGGAGGAGAACCGAGAGGTCTGAGCGTTCGAAGGGGATACCGATGGAAGAAGAATGGCATTTTCGTAGCGCGATTATCGGCTCGGCGTTCAAAATTCGCGCGCATATTCTCTCTAGCGCGAGGCAAGCCGTCGTTGAACCCTCTTACTTAAAATTTAAGTAGGATTTAACTTGGAAATCCTGCCGCTTGATTGGGTGATTGACGGTATAAGTAGAGCTTAAAGTTTCGCCGGAGTCCTGACGGAGGCGATGGCGGAGGTGGCGGAGGTGGTGGGAAGCGGTGGTCCCGTTCCTCTTTGCCTCTCCCTGAGAAGAATGCCGCGAGGATCGATTCGTCGAGATACGCATGCACGTGTAGCCGCGCGAACCTGCTTCGCTTTAATTACGCCGACAAAGCGGTCGAGAGTTTTGTTTGCGCTTTATCATCGACCGATCCCCCGTCGATTCGAATATAAGATTGTCCGGAAATCAAGTTGGCGGATGCTTCAGCGACAAAGCGGATTCACCGGAGTCGGAAAATCGACTCGCGTTCGTTTAACGATAGCCGGCCACGATTTCGTTAACTCGACGTAAAACTCTGTTTACCGACGCTCGAACGCTTCGATTCGCCATCGAGCAAATCCTATTACTCCTAATTAAGAACGTTACTTTCGATTTGCCTACGACTTATCCGCGTACGATCGTTACGAATCCTCGATCGAGAATTCCCTATCGCATCTAATAGAACGTATCCGTGTTTGGTAAATTAACAACTTGTATAAAACTTTGATTTTTTCCTCGTAGTACTCGTTTAAAAGAAAACGTTAGGTACGCTCGATGTTACGCACCGTGGACCGATCGGCAGCAGCTTTCGCACACCGTACTATACATATTCATGGACAAGCAAAAGCGTGTCCCAAACTTCATCGACAGAGGTAGGAGAGAGGCTGTGGAAAAACGTGGCTGGCGCGTAGCGTTGGCGATAAGCGACGATGCTCTCGTTAGCCTCGATTCTTCCCGGAAATTACGCGGTTGACCGGGAAATTATGGAAAGCCGATCGATTTCGCGACTATGTTTCTTTACTCGCCAGCCACGAGCGTCCATCGGCCGCGTAACGATCTTCCGTTACGAGCCGACGTGTCACCACCGTTCTCTGCGAGGTGACGCAATTTTTCTCTCTTCGCGATCTAAATGTCAGCCCAGATCGTTTCCGGTTACGGTTAGGAAATAATTAGCGAGAATTAGCAACCCCTGATGGAGGTATAACGGCCAATAAATAAGAAAGTGGTAGCGGGCCCGGGTAAAACCCAATGTCGGTACGAATATTCAGCAGCGAGCCGTTGCGTTTATCGCGAATTTATCGTTTTGTTTTTCGGCAAGTCGATGTCTCGGTGTTTCATACGCTATTAGCGTGCCGTACAAGCTCGTTACAGCGAATGATTTACGTGCCGGACACTTTCCTCGTTAGGAGCGCAGCTTGATAAGGTCGAAAGTGGACCGCGCATTTTAGTTACGTATGTGTACGTTTCTGCTTAATAACAGTGGATCCGTACAACTCGATACGCAATTTGACTTTTTATCGCTTCCGGGGTATATTTGCTCGGTACGACGAATCAGAGAAGAAACCTTTGACCGGTGTCTCTTCCTGTCGAAAATAGACTATTATCACGTTCGCCGAATTTTCAGTAATTCGTATTTCACGAATATATCGCCGATTTAAAGCAAAGCGGGTTACAATTTTCAATCTTCTCGTGCAACGCGGAGACAAAATTATCGACAAAGGTGCTTCGATGTAAAAAGAACGTTCGCGTTCGAAGGGAAGAGAATTTCAGCGTCGTTAATAAAAGAACCGGTGAAACTGCTGCACCTTTCCTGTCGAGACGCGAATTTCTTTGAGAAGATTTCGGCTCGAGCTGCGTCCATCGGACTGCTTTGCAATTTAGACAAGGTTTGAGCGTAGTGATTTTCATACGGCCGGCTCGAGTAATTTGACGGCAAGCTTTGAGATAGCCGGACCGTTCAAAGAACCGCTTCACTCTCGGAGACCCGAGCGAAAAGATGCCGAAAGACAGGGGAATATGTGTGGCTGTGGCTTGGAAAGCGCTCTGCGTCAGGCTGGTAGACTCGACGTGACGCGGGGGCGGCACAGGGAGCCGGCAGACGGCTCGTTGAATCCGCAATATGCATATGCAAATTATTTTTCATCCGCCATCCACGAGTCGATCCTCCACTCGAGTGTTTTCAGCAAACACTCGTGCGACTAAAGACATCGGTCTAGTCGCGTCTTTGGATTATCTTTTCTTTTCCTCCTTTTCTCTCTCTCTCTCTCTCTCCCTCGCTCTTCGTGTATTAATTGGATGGCGATACGAAACGAGATCGAAGGAAAAAAAAAAGAAATGTACATATTTTGTACAGATATTTTATTTACTCTACTCGGACGTAGATAGAGAATCGATCAATTCGGTGAGAATATCCTTAGAGGTATCTATCGGTTCGAACGGTAAAAACGTTGCCAAGGGAATCGAACGATCGTTCGCGGACAAACGACCTGGTTTGAAAAAAGAAAGAAGAGAGAAGCGGCGAAGCAAATTAAGAGCACTCTCGCGCGTGCATCGTTGTTCGTTGTAAAAATGAATGTTTATGCGGATCTCGCCGCTTTCTTTTGTAACAATGCTTAAAATGGTTAACGTTGGAACGAAATGTACCCCCTCGTAAATAGCCGGAAGAAATAGAAGGAACAGAGTCGTGGAGAATCCTAGAATTAATAGTTTCGCGAACGGGCTTCCTGTCGCTCGTCGAAATACGATATCGGATTTTCCGTCGCGGAATAAGCATCCACGAGTACACTTGCGCGTCGATGCGCGACGCGGCCCGACACCGAACCGGCTCGCGAATCTCCCTTTATTTATCGTTTCCAGCATTTTGTTCCGTTACTCTACCGAGAAAAGGCAATCCTCTTTTCTCCACCACGGTTCTTTGCGAACGCTAGCGAGAATAAATCGTGGCGGTGGCCTAAACCTTCGAGGCTACCTCCGTCCGAACGTGTTAAGTAAAGTGGCCTTTCGTTCGATGCGATAACGCTCCCGCCTGCCTCATCCACCACTTTTCCCACCGACGTCGTCTTACCTTTATCGAGACACTTTTAATTTTTCAACCGAGAGTTTCATCCGCACAAAGGAAATTGCGAACGAGACGTAGCGTAGCTCGCTTCTTAACGAGCTGAATCTCGAGCAGTCATTGCAAGTGGCGAATATTTCTAGAAAAGTCTGCCACTTTTACACCGTTTGATCTACTCGTTTCGATGTTGAGCGTTGTGCGTAGCCGCAAGATTCGAAGCGACCGAAACACAGAGACGTAACGAGACTACGCATGCGAAGGAATCTTGGAATCGGTATATTCGTTCGGAAATTACGCGGTAATCGACGCGTCGTTTCCTCGGCTCGTTGGGACGACAGCTCTCGGGTTATGCGCGTTCAATCGTGCAGCGACCGAGCGTATCTATCGGCGCGACCGAAATAACTACGAGTGGCTCTCGAAGATTCGGATCGCGCCTGCGATCGAACGAAACGAAATAATTGGACATCGTCGTCCGTTGTTTACGGTCGCTCCGTTGTTCGGTAATTCGCGGACAATCGCTGTGACGAATCCAGGGTGCGAAATATCGACCGCATGCAGCGTAAGCGAACCAAGAGAACGAATAACAGATAATAACGGCGTTGTTAACGCATCGATCCGATAATTGTTCGCGTTCTCGCTTCTCCTTGATCCCCTTTCTTCCATTTGTCTATCCTGCCTATAGATAGGAGGCAGGTACGTAGTATATCGATCAAAGGATGGAATCGGACAACAAAGAACAGAGCGAAAGGAAGACGAAACCGAGATTTTTCACGATAATAGCTGGAAGTTTGGTGGGTAGGCGAAGATGTTTCGGTAGAATTGAAACGTTTCGGTCGTTGACACAGTCGTGGAAATAATACACTTTTAAAATATAATAATACGCTTTACGATCGCAAGTTACACCGTACTTACGAGCGGAAGAAAACGACGAAGCAGAAATGTGTATTAGCCGTGACGCGCAGCATTTCGTTGACGCTACGTAGCTAGACGCCACGTTTCGAACGAAAAGGGAACGCGGATATTTTAGCGAATAAGCGCGGCCTGGATTCGAGACCAGAGATACGTACGCGTTGCGCACCGAAGAAAATCGAACGTATAATAAATCTAGGCGGCGCGCCGCTCGTCGAATCGAATCCGAGGGATTAGAGAATTTTTCAGTGGAAGGGAAAAGATTCGACGATCTCGCTGTTGATCGGTGGGTTCGAGTACAAGTCGGAGAACTGTTTTTAGCTGCGCTTTCGAAACAGCAAACTATAATATCATCGTCGTTTATGGAGCGCGAATCTAGTCGCGCGTTAATATCGAGGAGACGACGAAATTTCGAGGGATTTTGGCACGCGACACGTTCGGGGACGTGAAACCGCCCGGCCGTTTAATTCTTCTTTTGGGAAGCCGATAATCGGCCACTGTCCGAATTGACGCGGACAAAAAGTAGATGCGGTCGGCTTTGTTCTGGCCTGCGGCGATACCACCGCTGCCCTCTACGATCGTGATTGGTAGTTTAGAAGGGCGAATGCAGTACGGGGGATTTTTCCAACGTCCGGCTCCGGCTGCCGCGTACCGTTCAGTTTTTTCCATGCCAAACCGACCGCCCGCCCGCCCGCCCGCCCGCAGGTTAATTTTCCTCGTGTTTGCTCTTGTTTCTTGCTCGCGTGCCGTTCCGTCGAGATTGAACGCGCCGGGTCTTTGCCTCCTTAAGAGGAAGCCACGCCGGTAATTGTAAATACTTGCTAAACTAAATTTAGCGTGGTATATCGAGGAGGAGAGCACGAAAACTCTCCGGCTTACGAATATTAAATTCGCAACGACCTCGTGGACGCGTTAATCTCGTAAACTGGCTCGACGATCGATAAACGCGAGTAGAGTAGCGACAGTGATGTTAAAAGGAAGAGAGGAGGAAAAAGCACGCGGTCGCAATAGCGACGCGTGAGCCGGTACACGCGTATTCCGTCTTTCTTGATAACGCTCCTAGAATCTTGTCGGATTCGAGCGCAGTCAGTCAATAAGTCGGGGTTATCGGTGGTTCGTGTAAAATAGAACGGCGCCGGTACGAACGGTGCAGGATCGCGTATACCAGCGTGGTTCTTCCTTCGATTCGCTGTATTTACCAACTCTCCTATGCGTGGCCAGCTGTAGCTGCGCGACTTTCTCTCTCTCTCTCTCTCTTTCTGTCTGTCTGTCTGTTACGAGCTTGTTTCAACCGCTTCCGTTTCGACGATACGAAAAATTTTCGCGTAAAAGTCGCCGGCGATGACTCGTCGAGAGAATCCGAACGTCGTTTGTTTTCTCGTACAAAGATGGAAGCGTTAAATCGATTACAGGATACAGTTTGCGGAACGATACGCGAAAGCAGCGAGTCCCGCGATGATTACCGTTTGCCAATGAAATTCACGGCAACATGGACGAATATTAACGAGGTCGGTTATCTCGGTTTTACCATTATATTTCGTAGATTGCGACAATTACTGTATTTTTGCTTGCCATCGGCCGCTCCGCCAAATCGTTAATTACTTGCGCACGAGTGCTAATTAACGATGCTCGATTTAAACAAAAATGGGTTAGCTTTGGGTGTCTATCGTGCGCCCGCTCGAAGAGACAAGTTTAATCGTACCTTCGCTCTTTCGTACCAAAAGCTCTTGTTTCTTTTTCCGACTAGAAAACGCACGAGCCCGAATATTTTCCCAATTCGAGCGGCAAATGGCCAGGAACCTTTCGATAGGAAAATTTCAAACACGCTCCACGAGATATACGCGTCAGCCAGCTTCCCAACGATCGGTCCGTCCTGCTCGAAACGAAACTTATCGACGATTACAAAGTTCCGTTTGAATTTTCTTATTGGCGGCTACGCTCGGAATCGAGTTAGCGGGTGCGACTGGTCGACGAATCGAACGAGATCGGGCAAACTTGTAGGAAATTGCTGTTTACGGGGCGTGGCCTCTGGTTACGTAACACAGTCGCGTAATTACGTAGCAGGTAATTTCGATGTGAAAACGGTGACGCGTTTCTTCGACGTTTCGCTGATGTTAATTATCCGATCGGATTGATCGGCGGCTGGATGGTTGGCGCGGCGAAATCTCGCCGCTGCGACCGAACCGAGGCGAGCGAGACGCGTTTCTCAGCACGTTGCCGCGCATCACTGCCAGTACTATTTATCCGAATAAGAGAGAAAGACGAAGGCCGGATGCGCTGGAACGGATGAATCGGATCAGGCCTGCAGAGAGGTAATTAGCAGCGAATTCGACATATTTGCCAGGTGGAATCCAAACGGAGCAGATTCTTGTATATTCGATGAGCGATTGGCGTGCCGATCGGAATCACGCAGCCGGTTATCGATAAAATATTTGCGTGCTCGGTAGCCCGCTATACGATTGCGGTGACTAATTTCGTGGCGGTTCGATTGGCGACGAGTTTGGAACCGGTGTCGCCGATAATTACGGCGTGTGACACGCGTGGATCGGTGGTTTAGGGGCGCGGCCATGTTAACGAGAATTCGACGGCTGGCTACCGTCGCGCTCATCCACCGATACTTTCGCCATCGTTTTCCCTAATCCCAATCGAGCTCGAAATCATCGCCGTTGCTCTGTCTAGCCTCCGCTTCTCCCTTCCAGTCCGTTGATCGAACCGGAAGAAAGGAGTTGCAACGGCCGTTAAAAGGATTTACAAACAGCGCGCAAGTTTGCTCGATCCGCGTCTGCCCATAGTCGAATTCCGTGTAAGTGGTCGATCCTCGTCGAACCTCGGCCGATAATTATTCGATCAGATTCCTAATAAACCGCGTAGCCGAGGGGAGCGAGGAATCGACGGGTCCCTCGGATACGCGGACGGAAGAACGTCGAAACGTCTGGCAGCACGATGCAATCGGGGATTCCATTTGCTCGGGCGGTCGAGATAGTTGGAAGCGTGGAACGGCGGCGAGATAACCGGCAAATAGGCAGCCGAACCGAACAGAGTGCTCGAATATCCGATAGACGAGCGGAACTGCTGGTGTTTATCAATTCGGGATATCCCAGGGTCGTTGTTCTCGTGGCGATGTTACGCCAAAGATGGATCGTCCTGCCGTTTCGCGCGAGTTTCCAAGTTTCCGTAGCCTAGAACCGCGCTCTCGGCATCGTTTTCGTTTCGACGACGAAGCGAATTCTACCGGACACTCGATGCGCTAACTCCCCCCTCCCGCCGACTCGCGAAAACATCGGCTTATTTCCTATGTACGGCGATTTAATCAACGTCGTACGACCGCCGTTTCGCTTTTCACCGATCGACGCTTCCGATAGACGCGACTTTACCGACCTATCGCGAGGCGATAAAAACATCGGGTCGCTTTTAACGACGCTTTTAATTAGATGGAAGAATCGTAGAGGAAGAGAAACTGCAGAAGGAATTTGAGTAGATCGCGTGAGCCAGCTTTCTGCGCTAGGAGAAACGGAACGAAGAGAATTACGATTTTATTCGTTTCGTAACGTATATCTGTTTGGACAACCTAGTATCGTACAAAGAGATATCGGACTATCGATAGCTGTATCAAATTGTTTTCGTATACGATTTAAGTGGATATCGTTCGATAAGATAAGATCACGCTTCCTATTACTCGTTGCCTGTTGGAATTACTTTACGTTTCTTGTCCTAACTTTGTTCCCTTCCGTTCCGATGTACACGGTCGTATATATTAAATTAGAGGCGAGCCATCGATAATCGTACGGAGAACTTTATTTCGAAAATAAATAAAGCGCCGCACGCCGATATATGTGTAATTTGCATGCAACGCTACGGTTGTTTGTTCGAAAGTAACTTACGAACAATGGAACGAGCACGTTTCGAAATGATGGTGTTGCTGCGAGTAATAGCGAAACGGGGACAGGCTGGCTATTCGAATTTATTATTGATCGACTATCGGGTGTCAGCGTTTAACCAATATTTGCACGACGTCTAGTAAACATTGATTAATCACTGCTACATCTGACCAATAATTAAACGTTAGTCTCGTGTATCAGAGAGGGATGCGCGTAGTAATTATTTTTACAGTGCCTGTATTCGCTTCCGCGATACCGATAATAAACCGGGCAAGTATCAACGTATCGACGCTTCATCTCCACGTTCTATACTAATTGCCGAACAGTTATTAATTTTAGCTCGTTCGAAGTAACAAATTGCTCTCGTTCTCCGAAATTTCAGGCATCGTTCGAATCTCTTTGCTCTCGACCAAGAGGTTACGAGGAAGAAGGGACGGCCACGCGGCCCACGAAATAAAATTACCCATCGGCGAGAAACTTTTCCGTAAGAATCTCTGGCCGTCGTGGCAGACGTTGGTTAAACCGACTCGGAATTCCAAGAGGAAGCTCGTAGGAAGCTATTGGATGCGCGACACCGGGCGTTATCGAACCCGTCTGCGAAGAGTAATGTCTCGTACGAGCTATCGATACGCGTCTTTCTCGCGACTCGAAGGAGCCTCGAGCGGACCGCAAAGCCGATTATTCCATCCATAACCGTGTTAGTTGGTGGAGCAGAGGGCCCGCCAACCGAACACCACGTTCCATTGTGCGTATTATTTAATCGCTTCGCCTGATTTACCTTTCAAGCTGTTTGCCACGCGACGTTACCAGTCGAAGGCTGTCTTTGCGTCGCATATCAAATATACGAGCGATACAAAAGCGTCGTCGGGATGCTAATTTCTATCAACGTACATACATTTTCACAACGTCCATATTTTTATAACAGCAGACGGCGATAGGAATCGCAGAATGCTCGTTCGTCTCGACGTCTACTTTCGTTTCTCAACGGTTAAGCGACCAATGTCTTGACACGCGATCGATAATTAATTAATCGTTGATTAATCGTATACGCATTGGGTATACGATGCGTCGTTATCGTCACTAGCGAGCAAGTGGCAAAACGAATCGTTAGCAGATAACGAAATATCCAACCTAGTTGCCCGCGCCACAAGTTTTTTCGCGGCTCCAACATCGATCTGGAAATAATGGAGCCGTGGTCGTGACCGATGGCGCCAAGAGTCGAGTCTCGTTGTTTTTTCGCCGGTCTTTGCGTTTTTCCTTCTTCGTTTAGGCCGGAAAATCGTGGAACCGATTAATCGATCAATCGCGTGGAAGACGGAAGAAGACGCCGTCTCCTCCGCGAGATAAGCCGGTTAGTTATAAACCACGACCGTTGTTTCTCTCGTAAAACGGCCGAAGAGAGACTTGCTAAATAAACGTTGGCAGACGTGGATCGAGTATTTTATCGCTATTAGCAGGAAAATGGGAATATTTAGCGAGGCAAAGTGAAAGCGGAAAGGGGCTCGAAGCGAATTTCTTCTTTGTCAATTTGTGAAATCGTTGGAACGAGGAACGCCAGCAGAGTCTTGGCAGAGTTGCAGTTTCCGTTTAAATTATCGGCGATAGATAATTCTAGAATAGTTTCGTTGTCGGCTAAAGTCGCGTGCTTTTATCGAATCGACGATTGGTCGATCGCCTCGAACGGGCAATGTTTTTAGAAAAATCGGTATATATCGGATATTTTTTTCTCGCTCTTGACGTTATTCGCAAGAACGCGCTTTCGTCCGGTTGTCAAGCGTTAAATGGCCCAAATGGTTTTCAGCTCGTTCCGTTCGATCGTAACGTTATTAAAACTCCGTTGTTACGACAAGGTTATTAAAACATGTTGGTAATAACATTCGCTGTAATATTACGCAACGAAGCACCGATAGCTCGATAGCTTTTGTTGCTGGTATTTCGAGTTTAACACGCTTTTCGATCACAACGCGATCGAATAAAGCGCCGCCAGCGTCAAAAGCCAGCGAGCGAAAAATGTCGCAGGCACGGAAACCGCGGTTTCGCGCGATTTTCACGGTGACTGTACGCTAGAAACGCGTTTCTAAGATACGTACGAGCGTGTCTGTCCGCCGTTGAGCTACGCGTGCTAAATGCCAAGCTTTCGAAAGCTCGCAAAGTCAGCAGGGAATCGACGATGTCTCGCGCAGCGATCGTTCGTAATAGGTAAATTACTGCGAAAAGATGTAGATGTAGGTAAAGTATGCTCGAACAGCTTTGGAAACGGTTATTTCGGCGTGTCTGTTCCGCCGTGCGGACGTCGTTGTCGAGATAAGTCGGGAACGAGAGCCCGAGGCTGTGGCAAATGCAGCAAAAGCGCTCTTAGTTGGCCATGCCCCGTGAGAGTCTACCGAAGGGACACGACTTCTACGACGAACGTGGTCGCTTCGAGAATGAACTCGACTCTTCTTCGAGGTTGCTTGAACTTGGCCTCGTGCGCGCCAACTTTCGCCTCTCCCTTGCGGCCTCGTCCTATCCGATCGCTCCGCCTCCTTCACGATTTCATCCTATTTCTTGCGATTTATCTTTTCTCTTTCCGATTTTCATTCCATTCCTTTTCGCTTCTCCCTGCCATTTCCCGTCTCTTTCCGGAGGGTTCGCGCGTGCTCACGACTTTTTCAGCGACTTACCGGTACGAATCTGGCCATCGTCCCCGAATAATATCGGGGACGGAGAGTATCGGAACTGTTCGGAGGGCCGAGCAAGATCTTCCAAGACTCGCGACGGTCTCGACAAGTTTTAAGGACTCGAGGCGAGTTGGAAGTACGTTGCGAGAAGGAAAATAGCTTGCGCGAGAAGCATTACGCGGATCTCCAAGTATCTCGAAAGTTTTTATTTTACGATTTGCGTTATTTGTCGCGTATCGTTCCTTCTACGAGCTTGTATATCACGCGTAAACGTGGAATGTTCACCCATCTTTTTACTAGTAGAATAGAAACTTTGTTTGCAAGTAGATGCGAATTACCCAATGGTAATCTCCCGATTTAATATCGTACGATATAACGCGGTTTCGCTTTAACGGGGTTCGAGGATCGGTGAAAAATCACCAGGCACCGCCGTTCGATGCTTCTCATCGTGTACGGAATTTCCGAATTTCCTCATACCTATTGACATTTTTCGTTCGTTCTAGTTCGTAGAGATATCGACTATTCGCAGCCGAAAATTTTCTCGCGTGCAAATTTCAATATTAAGAAATTCGCAAGTTTAAGCGTTTGAAAATTTGAAAATTCCAACGTTTGCAAATGTTGATATTACCAATACGTAATACCTCTAATTAATTATCGAACGTTCTTCGTCTCGCTCAACACGGCGTGTTTCACAAGGCGTGTCACAAGGCCGGAGGACGTCTGTGCGTGTAAGAAAAGAAAATTTCTTTCGAGCGCGTCTCCTATTATTCGATTCGAGGTATCGCGTATCCGTGGCTAGCTACTCGACAGCGAAGTCGGTTTGATCGTGCGCTTAGTTTCCTAGTCGCGTGCTGTCGTACACGAAGAAATATGGATCGACGCATAATTGCGCGAGATTTATGAACGCAATTTTCCTGGCGTGTCGTGCTATGGTTTTTAAATACGCGCGTTTCCCCGCATCTTTCGCGTGTTCCGATTAATCGGTTGCGGGTCGCATAAATTCGCTGGCCAGTTTCATTTTCCTGCCAGCCGCGAAAAAGCAAACGTAACACCGTGCTCTAGCGGCGATGTGTGAAAGTAATTTTGCTAAAAAATGTCGCATCTCGGAAAACCTACAACGGAAGATCGCGGCGTTTCTCGTTCACGAGTGAAATTCGTATTCGAGATTTGTATTCGACGCGACGCTCGCCGATCCGCTCGATCGAACGTTTTTCCCTTGGAAAGAGGAAAGGTGCGACTAATCCGTCCATATCGTTACAACGACTTGCAGAACAGACTTGCAGAAATCGACGTTAAAATCGTTCGTAATAACGAGAAGAGAGCGGGGGACAGGGATCGAATGATATCGCTCGATTTTGAAATTGAAAATACGGTTCTCTGTTTCGTCGAACGATCGGCAGTCGTAAAAAAAAAAGAAGAAAAAAGAAAAAAACAAAAAAGGAAAAGAAAAAACGCGGGATCGGCGGTAGACGAAATTTATTTCGGTCGAACGTTAGATATCCAGAAAGATACGAACGGACGGGACGTACTCGCGTTCGTAATTAATAAGCAGACGATAAGCGGCTTCGCGGAAGATTCGCCAACCGCGATTAAACGATCGTCGGTGGAACGTAAAATCGGTCGTCGCCCGTATGGCCGAGCAGACGCGATGAAAATCTGCAGGCCGCGCGATTAAATTGACAAATAGCTCGTCGGCTAACGATGTTAACGACGCTTTATGCCCAGTGGTGATTCGCGATGAGAATTACCGGGGATAGATGGCTTTCTACGCGTTGTTTTCACGATGGATCGTTCTCTGGCAAACGCGTTCGCGCGCGTATTTCTCGATACTACCGTGCCTCGATACTCTGCGAAAAAATATCTGTCGGTACGATCGATCGGCCGATAATCTTCCCGGCCCATAAAGGTTCTTAATTATCGCGTATTTGCTTCGTTAACGACGCCGCGCGAACGAAAATCAATCAAGCCCCGGTGAAAAAAAGTATCGCAACTAGTCGGTCGTCGCTGCCAGCCATTGCCGATATTCGATCATAATTGCTCGGCAAGCGATTGGGACGGAGATGGTTCGCGCTCGACCAAACTTCTCTCTTCTCTCTCCCACCTGTGATCGACCTTTGGTTTAACCTGCTTCCGCGAATCTCTCCAATTTTCCTTCCTACAGTTTCGCGAAACCAGCTTCGGAAATTCAATTTCGATCTCTTCTTGCTTTCTCGATCGAATTCGTACCTTGTATCTGTGTGCGCATCCCAGAGATCCTAATAACGCGTCTTCACCGAGAGAAAGCTCGTTTCCTCCGTATTTCTGCGTGTACCGTCGTCCATCCTGTTCCGCCGACGCACCAACAACGGCCGAATACGTAGCAGGTTATCCGTTGAAACGTTGGTCGAATTTGTCCAAACGACACGTATATTGGGTGCACGCGGCGCGAGGACATATCCGGTTATTGCTGGCACGCTGATCAATTAGAGGAACGTTATCCGCCAACGATCAGGGGGCAAGTGTTGGTGTTTCTGGACAACGATTTAAACGGTGTTAGAGCCGTCTAGCCAGTCGTTATCCAGTGGGCCCGATTAGGCTTCTCCGCGAACCGTCCGTGTTTCCACCGACTCGAATCGCCCGACGAAATCGCTCTCTGTTTTTCCCACGCTCGATCTTGTACGAACAACTTCGTCCAGCTTGCTCTGCACGATGGAGATCGGCGTAGCGATTAGGCGCGGCTATCGTCGCAAGGATCGTCACGCCAAAAAAAGAAAAAAAAAAAAAAAAAAAAAAATGAAAAAGGAAAAGAACCGCAAGGGCGACGAATACGATTTTAATCGCCGTTTCGCGATAAACGTAGACTTTCAGCTACTTTTTCCCCGCATTTCCGATTCCTTTCCCGGTTAAAGAGTTTACTCGCGATATCGTTTCGGACAGAATTAGTCGCGCTCGAAATAAAAGCCATCGCCGCAGCCATTTCCTGACAGACAGACGTAGCGGGGCAAATTGTTTTTCCACGGCGGGATCCGTCGTTGTTTGCGGACGCGATAGAGTCCGGCAACTTCTTTTCACGTCAACTCGAAATCACTCGCGCGTTTCGCCAACGAAACGAAACGGTTGCTCTCTTCGAGTCGGTTTCTGCTTTCCACCACCGAGGCTTGTCATCCGCTCAATTAGCCGCACCATGTTCTTTAATTCCCGTTTGCTTCTCTTTTCTTCCGCGTACCGTTCTTTCCCGCGCTCCTTCGGCTCGGCTCAACGAGTAGAGTCAGCGTCCTGCCTATCAAACAGAGATTACTTTGTACCGCGACTCCGTTCGTCCTAATTCGGGCTACACTCGATCGCTCAAAGTTCGTTAAACGATCGTTTTCATCTTTCGAGCGATAGTTTCGCTTTTGGTCGTACTTGGCTCGCTGCGTCGTTCCATCTACGGGGAAGAAGGAAAGCTTGCTGGTCGAGTACGCGGGTGAACTGTTATTTTCGGCGTTTCGGAGATGTCTTTTCGTTTGGATCGAAGCAGAAGCCGACCGACAATTTCTCTCTTGCTTTGGTATTATTTCTGGGTCAAGGAGAGTTCTTCGTTCAACGCGCAGAATCGAAACGTCGAGAGTCGAGTAGCTCGTTTAGCGCGCTCTCTCTCTCTCTCTGATACCTAATAAAAGGAGCAGCACGAATCTAGTCGGTTCGTTGGTAAACTGGCCGGTGCGTCGCGGCGCGCCATGAAAATTTCCAAAGTTTTCCGACGCTCTAAGCACGCGCTCGGTGTCGTTGCGAAATGGTGGAAGAAACTCCGGCAACGCTGTCTATATTACCGTCGCAGAACCGGAGAATGCCGGCCAACAAAGGAACTAACCATGTTACCGATGTCGATTTTTCGTTGTTCGATAAAGCGGAAAGTTTTTCGGTTCGTTCTCGCGCGCAATTCCGCGGCTATCGGCGTTCCTTCGTAAAAGAAGACGAACGGAAGACCGGAGACAAGAAGGCCGGCGTGTAATTTTCCTCGCCGTCTCTTCTTTCAGCCGTTGAGTAGTGTAATTTCCTTAGGACGAAAGATGGAACAGATTCGGGTGAAAAGGTTTCATCGGGGGAAGGCTCGAAGCCTCGCGACCGCCTCGATAAGTAGTCGTTCGACAACCGGAGGATTCCGCTCTTCTATTTCCGGTGCTGCGGAATTCGAATCGAATCTACCTTTCGTTCGAACGTATCCCCGTGACCACGGAAATTCAAAAACCTAACTCGAAGAAAGTCTGTCTAATTGTACATTCGTGTAGAACGGCGCGTCGCATATTTCTCGTAGCGGAAAGTTAAACGGTAAAAGGGGAATGGTAAGAGGGGGGAATCGCAGCGGCGATCTATCGGTCTGATCGATCATCCTTAAATTCGCTATTTATTAAAGCGCAGAGGTGCGAGGATGGGCAGCGAAAAATGGGTCGATCGGGCGCATTTACGTTGCTCCGTGCACGTAGATCCGTCGGTGCACCGGGGAAAAATGGTTCAAGTAAATGTAGGAAAAAGAATACCGGGCGACAAATCATCCGGTGATAAATTTATGGCGAGTCGCTGCACAGTGGGGATGAAATTGTTGGGAACGTGGGGAGAATTCTGCCGGGGTGGACGATGCCCTCTGGCGTCGGTTCGGTCGACTCTGTCGTAAAATCCATTACGCGATTGAACGCGTTGAAAAATTATGAAATAAGTATTAAGGACACGTGCCGTTGCGCTGTTCCGCGCTCCTCCGCGCTCCTCCGCGTTGTTCCCCTGAAACGAAGCAAGGACACGCGGTAAAATAACGGAATTGTTCGCTGTTTCTTCGTCGTTCTTACGTGTTCTTCGCACCCATGTAATCCGGTTATGGTCGATTTATCGCGATCAAGCCGGAGCTCGTTAAATTTTCCGCCACTTTCTCCATCCGACTGTACACATTGTTAACCGAAGAATCAACAACGGCGCGAAGCGCATCGATCGATTTTTCCTCTGTTTCGATGGTGCGTTCTCTTCTCACGTTGCTACTCGTTGTCGGCAACGGTTACAGTAAATAATTCGACGTCATTGACGCCGCGAGCGTCGCTCGAGCTCCACGCTGTCCTACTTCCTTCGATAAATAATTACGGCAAACGGGCAATTTCAACGACCAGGTTCCTTTCAACCACGAGGTTCCGTTCGACGACAGTTTCGCAGACACTGATACGAGATGGAACATCGGAGAAGCGATGATATTCGTACTATGTATCGGTATAGAAAGATCGTTTTAATCGCGCGAACCGTGCGTCGCGCGCTATTTTTCTTCCGAATTTTAATGCGATGGAACATCCCGTAAAGCATTTATCCGCGTTGCGTTAACTCAGGCACGCTACAAAAGAGGCGGAAGAAATATGTGGACGGAGGAGCGGCAACGATGGAAATTCGATCGCTCCGAGCGTTTTAAATCATAGGCAAATTGCGCTACTCGCGAGGAAATTTATCGCAATTTTTATCGGAAGTTTTCAAAGATTCGCAAGCTTTCGTTGTCTTTGAATACCTTCGTTTTCGACTTGGACGAGAACTCGGTCGCAGCTATTGTTTATTTTTGTCAAAATCCTGCTAGCTGGACGAAACTAAACTATACCGCTGGATAAACAACGAAATCGATTTGTCGCGAACGTAGAGCCGGGATAAGGCGAGTTAGGACGAAACTATCGCGCGCAACGTCGCGACTCGTCGACTCGCGTTTGCCGACTCCGGTGGTTTCCCGAATTTCGCCTTTGCCATTTGCTGTCGCTGCGGCTTTGTCCTTCCGCTTCTGCGGACGATATCGATTATTACGCGTGATCGTAGGCCGCTCCGATGCCACTCAGACTCTTTTTATCGCGAGATACGTTTTGTCGGTTTGAACGGGACGACGGCTGTCTGCAGAGTACGAGATTTCCAATTTCTCGCTAGATCGTTCCATGAACTTTTCTACTTGCCACCGGTATCGTTGCACCATTTCGCGCTTAACGTTAAACGTTAAACGTTAAACGTTAAATCGCGCAACAGAGACGATCATTTTCTTGCAAACAAGCCCATCTCGAGTTAAACGCTTCACGTATCGTTCTTTAAAACGCTGCTACGAGGCGGCAATGAATTTTCTGGCAAGAGAAAAAACGATGCTCGCGAAATCTCCACAGACCCAGACCGATTAATTTTCCGTTATCCGTGAGATCTTTTCTTCGAAGCAAGTTTTATTTAATACTCGGCAAGGAAAGGCGGAAAGAGAAGCGGGAGAACGGTACAGAGACTGCAGATTAAAATTTCCCTTGATCTAATTGCAGGGATAACGAGTCTGGACAATTAGAGCTGTTAAATAAACGGCGCGGTGTGCATGGCCAGCGCTTGCCACGGTGTTTGCTCTGCCGTCCTGGCGAAACCGCTATGCTACGAATGAAATTTCATCGCGTTGCGTTTGTCCGTACGAAAGCGAGAGGGCCGAGCCCGAATGCTGAATTTATCGTGAAAACTTGACGCTGTACGACGCGATACTTTTGACTCGCCGTTTCGCGCGGTTATCATATCTGGGCGACAAATTTCACAAGAGAAAGAGAAAGCACAATGACAGAGAATCGTAAGAGTTCGTCACGGTTTCGCGTGCAAGTCGCTCGCGAACAAACTAAAGATCGTTCCAAGGTTCGAAGCTAAGGTTAAACGGGATCAATGGCACTTTAGAAGCGCAGGTACGAGATTAATCCGTAAGGTACAGTGGATCCGAGATAGTAGACGAATAAATGCGTTTGTTCGTCGATATTAGCCGGATGTTACGCGGTAGACGTAGCAAGCGACGGCTGGACGATTCGGCTGGCGTTCACCATCGCTCGTGAGAATCGGCTCGGCGAGAATCCGCTTTTCATTAACCCGGAAATATCTACGTCGTTTTGTCGCTGATGCTGCTCGAGGGTTAGTTTTTGCGCGCGAGAGTCGACGAAAGGGCGAAACGCGTATTCCAGCTAGACCGAAAACCGGATTATCGGGGATGACGACCGGTTCAGCATCGCTGGATGGGATTGGAAATTGCAATTCGATGGCAACGCTCTCATATTCGGATGCTTTACGCTGATTAACGCTGCTGTTGATTCGATGCTTTGTAGCCGTTCGTTTTCTCTTCCTTTGACATCCGCCGGTACCGCGTACTCTCTATCCTCGCAAATGGTAGTCGCGTTTCACCGTTGACCTTTCACCGGATAGGAGATACGGGTTTCGGGATTTATGTATCATAGTTGCCGCGTGAAATGCCACGATATATTAACATGGACGCAATTTGGCAAAAGACGCGACGTCGACGGATGCTTGGGATTCTTCGAGTACGATTAGAACCGCGTTTCCGTCCCCGCATCTTAGCACGTCCTCAAAGTTTAGTCAAACACGTTGCAGAAACTCGCATTTTGTAACGTAATCTTGGTATAGCGTACGTTTCGCCACAAATTCTTCACCTCTGACCTTCTAAACAGGTACAACGTATACGTACGGCGTATCGCAAGGACGTTCGAGCCAGCGCGATTTTCGTTTCCAGGCGTATCAAAATTCCAGCCAGCGGCCGATCCTTTGGCAATCGGATATGCTTGACGATAGGCAGTACTCGCGTTCGTCACCATCCACCGTGCAACGCGTATCGTATCCAATTAAATCGAGTTGCCTCGAAAAACCTAATCCCTTTCTTTCCCGCTTCGACGTATCCGCTCTCAAGGCATCCATATATTCCAGCTTTTTATTCCAGTCTCGATGGATGAAACGGGACCAAACGAGCCGTTTCGTCGCTGGGACGGTGACTCGCGGTCGGATCAAATCGATCGGACACGAAACGGTGCATCGACGCGACGTATGGACGTTGCCGAAAAGTCCAAATTTACGCGTTGCAGAGGTTCGGTCTCGCAGAGCGAAATTAGCGATGTGTGTTAGCGGCCACCTACACGTAGACACTGTTCGCTGCTGGATGCTTTGATTTAACAGCTCGTTATATAGCGAAGGCTAGCGCATCGATTCGTTATACGGAACAGTTTAACGCGGCTGCATGGTTGAAACGATAATCTGCCGGAGCAGCTTGTACGACGATTGCAACAGGATGAACGCGTTTCACGGGTTACCCGACACAACCGTTTATCGTACAGTTCGAACAGCTGACATTGTTTTCGATGATCCTTCTCTTTTTTTACGAGCCATCGAACAGCAATCTTCTGTCTGTTTCGCGGTTATGCAGACGCGCGTACTTTCTACGAGCCAGTTATTTTCCCCTTTCGTCCGTATCCAGAGATACAGAGTATCGTAAAGATCAAAAGTTAACAATTTCGCCAGGTGTAACGACACATCGATACACGTAGGAGAAGAAATACGTCGATTCGATACGTTAACATCTCGAATCCTCGAGAACTTCGCCTTAGCATCGAACTGTATTTCCACGATGGGAAAATCAAAATCGTTTCGTGGCTTGCTTGGCAACGGTTCCTCCCGTATGGCAATAGGTTTCCGATTGAATTTTATCGCGGTGGATAAAGGCGGTCTCTAAAGCGAAGAACAATGATCCGAGATCGCGACTGCCGTCACGTCGGAAGAAACATGGTTTCCGAGATAAACGAGCTCGTTCCGCGAGAAGATAATTTTTCCTCCGCTCCGAGTACGTAGCAGATTTTTTGGCAGACTCGCTCCTACTCGCGTCGACCCTACCGTGAAAATCGCACCGCACGGAGGCCTAGAAAACGAGTTCGTCAGAAAGCGTCGTCGTTCGAGATTTTTGGACCGATTTAGACGGTTTGGCGGCGATCCAGTCGTGTTGTCCGATGGCGGTTTCCTAAGGCGTGCTAATGGATTACGCGGTCTGACTCGATTCCTCGAATATCGTACGATCGCCGTTTCCTTTCATCCGCAACGCCGCATCTTCGATGGTGTTGCGTTTTAATCAGGCAGCGAGCGATCGAGCCAGTCGAGACTCGCCAATAGACGCCAAAATCGAGCAGGAGGCAACTTTCTATGCAGCTGAATTTTCCAAATTTTACAAAATACATATTTTACGAAATACGTATTTTACGCTATACTCGGCAAAGGGAACGTACATCGAAGATACGCCGTCGTTGTTGCATAACGATAGACCTTTTTTCGAATTTATCGGAATTTACTTTGGACACGAAAGATCGTGTTCGAAGTATTAAAGAATCCTTTTTTCTCGTTCCCGGTGGTTCTCGACTTTGTCGAGATTGATCGCTGATGTATTCCCCCGGGTGTCTACTTTGCTCTTTCGTCGCATCCTTTGCCTCCGCTTTTTCCTCTGTCTGTCTGTCTGTCTCACACACACACACACACACACACGTGCTGTTCGATCACGTACCGTCGCGTTTCCTTCGAAACTGCATTCCTAATTGATAACGCATGCGTAGTTTAGCGACTAATGTCGTCTTTCGTCGACGTTCGAGTTCCATTGTTTCGAAACAAGTTCGTTAGACTTGGCGGCTTTGTTCTCACAGTTGAATTAATTGTCGCTGGTTTTTCGTTAGCAAGATCGATGTTTCGGTTTCGCACGTTGCAAAGTTCCGTAATAGAGTAATTAATCTTATCGAGCAACGCAGGCCGTAGAATGGTGGCAGAATGGTGCAGAGCAAGGACGTGGACGGCGACGACACGGAAAGATACGGTATTCGTTTCCTCGTAGATTCGACCAACTTCGGTCTCGTTAATACCAATCTTCCTGGCAGAATGGAACTCGAACGTGGCTTAAGGAAAACCAAATCGTTCGAAAAACACGAATTACGACATTCACGGGGATAAGAAAGATCTCTCGAAGCTTGCATCGTTTGCGCGTGCAGCAGTTGCGTCGCGGTCATTAGGTGGAATTACAGAGGTTCGCGGAAAATGCAAAGTTTGAGTTCTTACGGTGGAAGAAATCGCTTCCGGTCGAAGACGAGCTTCCGGCGATATTTCAGCGGATCCTAGCGGCAACGGAACGCCCCGCCTTATCGGTCCGCGAGACAGAGTTTCCATCTGGCACGGCGATATTTCAAGTCGACGAAAACGTCAGCTCGCTCGCGCGAACCGTACAGTTTTCGCGAACTCGGCTACGATCGTGCGACAGCAGCGCGATTATTTCGCGTAATTGGAATAGTTGTCGACGAATCTTTCGCCGGACTTGAATTCGTTCGTAGCCTGTCCGCCGTCGCTTTCGTCGCCGTTCGACGCATTCAACGAAGAAGGAAAGCGTCGCGCGATAGCAGAACGCGCGAAACGCAAACTTCAAAAGTATTTCAAAAGTTCCTCTCCGTAAGAGCGAGCACGGCTGGTGGAAATTTCACCGGCTAATAGAACGCGCGGTACGAGATAAGCGAATAGAGCAGGTATCACGGAGAAAAGTGTCGGGGTTCGGAGATAAAAGGTAGCTGTTCGTTCCCCTCGATTAATTTTTCCGCGCCTGAAAAAGGTCGGATAATCGAGATTTTACAACGCAACAAACATGGCCGGGGTCCGGTTGGTAGGTACGATTAGTTTCCGCTCGAACGCATCGTACGAGTACAGTGCCGCTGGAAAACTCTCGAAAAGATACAAGTAAAAAACGATAACGGCAGCTTTACCGTAAAAAAATAGTAGCAGCAGCCGTACCGGGAAAAATTTCCAGCCAGAGAGATATTAGCGCACCTTGTGCGAGACACGAGTCCGATATGGTTGCGGATGGAACGACGTTCGGCCGCATCGCGGAAAAGAAGCAGCGATTAAACGAGCGCCAGGGGAATAAGCGGGATCGTAAAGCGACTGAAACGTCGCGCGTCTCCCTTCCTCCGCGGAACGGAACCGGGATCGAGAGGTGGTCAGATGGAATTAAAACGTCGGCGATCGAACTTGGTCGAAAGCCGAATTACCCATGGGACTTTCGATAGCCGGAACTCCCGTGACCGCTTATCGGCCGATAAGGGAGAAAAATGTGTCGGCTCAGGCTCATTTCGAATTCCGCGAATGCGTAAGACGTATGTTCGTTCTTCGAATCGACGTCCATTTTCCTCGATTTCTCCATTCGTCCGCCGTTCCTCTCCCGATCCTATCGATCTCGGTCCAACGTTCTCGCTCCACTCGACGGTATATAACATCGTCCTGATTGATCGAACGTTTCGGAAACGGGCTCGATCGACCGACAACGAGTCGAAAGATCCAATGGAAAATTAATCGATCGCGAAGCGCTAAAGACGGATGGCCATTCGGAAAGCGTATGGAGATCCGAGAGCGCGTCCTAACCTTCGAAACAAACGATAAATACTTCGATGGTTGGCGCGTGTGTTAAATCGCCCGTAGGTTTACCATTTCGGAGATCGATCGTGCCACTCGTTACTTCCGAGAGATAGAGGACTCTGCAGTGCGTTTCCAATTCCTCGTACACGCTTTCCTTCTCTATTCCACAAATTCCTTCGCGCGTCTTCGAAAACGCACCGTATTTATCCCTGCCGTTCTCCTTTCAATTTTTCATCATTTTCGGCGTAAAAAACTTCTTTTACACCGCCTGCAAAGCAACCCGACTCGTCGTTCTCTTCTTTGCTCGCTCGAGATCAACGGCCAACTCGCAATTTTATATACGATATCGAATAAAACTTGGAATTTTATCTTATTTATATTATAAGGTGATAGTCGTCGACGTATTCGACTTGGACGGCAGATTATCTACCTCTAATCCTGTTTACCGTAAATAACGGTCCTCCGACGCGAGTAACGGCGACTCGGCTTCGTAACCTCGGCTTTTTCTTTTCGCTCGCTCCACCCAACAAGTTGTTTACGAATTTACCAGACGACAGCGCTCGATACTCGGTTGGCTATAATTATCCGTGGCGCGTACTTACTTTAGATAACGGTGACAAAAGTTTCGATTCGATTTCGAGGATTTAACAGGACGACGGGGTCGTTGAATTTCCAACGAACGGTAGCTTGACGGGAAAAAGAAGGCGGGTGAGAAAAAGAAAGAAAAGGAAGAAGAAAGATGAAGATATCTTCGATGAAACTGTGTTACGGCAGAGTCTACAAAAGCTACAGCGTGCGATCCTTTATAGAAAAAACGCCATTTCGTTAGCGGTTTGAAATGAAATTTTTCGAATTTATCCACGAAATATCGGACAAGTTCGTATGGACGATACGTGATCCCGAGTGCACGCACCGATACACGGTTCGTCGAGAAAAAGCGTCGCCGTACGGTGGCCAGTTGTAAAATTCCGGCTTCGTTAACAGGCTTGTTCCCCCCTGTCAAGCTATCGGCGTTTCGTCTAACGCCACTTCAATTAGTATTCCTTTCGAATACGATCTATCCGCGAGAAGATTAATTTTATCGGTGTTTATGGCAAATAAGAGGTTCTTTTCCATCCCGTTTGGCTGGTTCGGCTGGCCCCGGCTATCTCGAGCGACGCAGGATTTACGAGGCGCACCGGTGACCCCGGCAACGAACCGATCCCTTTAAATAGTTGGTTCCCCGGAAGATTTGTGTGCCGGCATACTAGGCCGTGTGGCATCGGCCAGGGAATGGAGCGACGCGACGCCCGGCGTCCGCCGCCGGATTCCCGCCTGATAGCTCGAGCGATTCTGCTCGTTTCCTGGCACCCTCGTTTCTCCTCCTTTCACGATACATCGTTAACGACGAACGCCCGGATATTCGCACGTTGCTCGAGCGTTTCCGCGTTAAGATACACGGTATCCGCGTACCATCTACCTCGCGAATCGATCAAATTTCCAGGCACGAACATTCATCGGTGTTTTCGAACGTCGCGTATCGATCGATACGCGCAAGTTGAGACGCCTATAGGCGCCACTCGACTCTTTAGGGAACAGTGGCTGACCCAACGCTCGCCTCTTTCACTCTGGCTACGGCGAGCGTTGTAACGTTGTACGTTCGATGTTTCGCTAGTCACCGTTATCGGAGATATTTTAAACAACGATTCGATCGACGCGAGATAAAGCGAGGCAAAGCGAGACAAAGCGAGGCAAAGCGAGGCAAAGCGGGGCGCGCAGCTTCATTCCTGGTAAAAGACAAAACGGCATTTCGCCGTTTTCGTTGTTTTACGCACGGCGTTACTCGATGCGCGTTCGTTTTCCGTCCATTATTCCCGACCACGTCCCACGATACACCGCTCCGGCGAATCTCGGTAGCCGCACCTGTTCGCTGACAGTGTCCGAGATATAAGCCATCTCCTCCTCGTTTCGTATCGCGCCGCTTCTCCACCGCTTCTACTATCCTACTTAGATTTTTCCAACGAACGCGCGAGACCATGGCACGGCTATCGCGAGCGTCCCGTTTAATCCAAAGCTTATAGTTTATAGCGTTGTCCGGCCCGCTCTTTACGTTCACGAAGCTTTCGCTTCTCTCCGTTCCGTCCGAAAGAATGCCAATTTCGAACGAGCCTTTGCGCCCCGTAATTAGTCCGTTTCTCTGGTCTTGCAGTTTCGAGGGGATCGCGGCTCGATTCGACAGCAATTGGCGATCGAGGGCCACGAATTCGATGCCTCTATAAAAGCGCCGCGCGCTCACCATCCCTGCCGTACGCGTCCCACCACCAAATTGTCGTTCGTTTCCCCTTCCGAATCGAAGAACGTTGCCCGGAATTTTATTGCCGCGAATTTGCTCGGTTTATTTGCTTTCCTCTGGCCCCGTCACGGCTTTCCCGCTCGTTTCTCCTCGTTTTTTCCCCTCGCTTTTTTTCCCTCTTTTTTACCCCTCGTTTTTTTGCCAACGTCACGTCCCGCGTTGTCTTTTTTTCGGCCGATATTCGAGCGATGGATTTTCCAAGTTTTTCGCTGGATTTCGGCTCACGAGCCATCGGCTCTGTGCAACTCGAGCATCTTGCGTTTCACGCGTAACCGCTTCGTTATAGAGATACCAGCCGCGTTACCGCGATAATTGCAACTCGTTTTCTACCTTTGGCTTCGCATGGAAAACCAAGTTGCACGTTACGCGGCGACAGATAGTTTGATAGGAGTCGACGACGTCTTTGGCGTCGCGCTTGCGTTATAGAGTTGGCGGTTTTCCAGACTTTGCGCTACGCGATATCTTAACCCACTTAGGAACTTGACTATTACGTAAAAGTTTCTAGCAGTGGCTTCGCGAAGCGGATAGTATTATAGGAAAAGGGATTGTCAGAGGAGCCGACCAGATCCGTTCGCGTCTCGTTGAATCGTACGTCGCCGATCAAAACAATCGGCTGTTCCATTCTGCCGTTTTTCCAATTTACGTTATTCAAGAAAGCGTTCGTCCGTTAGCAGGCGGAATTTTCGTATCCTGCTCTTCTACTCGACATCGGAAACGGTTGACTAGCGGCTACGGCAAAGCAGACGAATTGCCCCGTTGCGTCGATTTGTCGCTCGGCGAACGACCAACTCGACGACGAGAGACGCCAGTCTCTTAGCTTTCCGCTTACGAACTCGTGCCGCGCGTACAATCGCGAAACGAAGAATCGCTCGAGCGTTTAATAGCGCGCCACCGCCGATTCTCGTTCCGGTTACAGCGGTTTCCATTGTTTTGTCCCTTAGCCTACTTCTCCGACACGCGCACGCGCCTGCCCTTTCTCTCTTTCTCGCTTTCTCTGTACGAATCACGTTGTACACGATTCTTGAAAGCGTTGCTCGTGTCCCTCCGGTCCAGCCAGCCAGCCAGCTAGCCAGCCAGCCAGCCAGCCAGCCAGCCAGCCAGCCAGTCGTAAACCCTATAGCGTAAACCCTATCAAAACCGGCTTAAGCTAATTTGCAATTTACGCCGTGTATAGCTTGCTCGCTACATCGGCTCGAACTGACCGACGCCGTCCGAGTTTCATCCTGTTATCGCGCGCTTTCTCTCTCCACTCTGCACTCGACAACGCCGCGTCCGAAAATTGAAATAGCTGCTATCGGCGGTTCGCGAGTCCTAAGAAGATTTGGCCAATTAGGACGGCTTAGTAATCTGGTAATCGTGCCGAGTAAAGCCCACGTCCTACCTCTTCCTTTTTCACTTTTCCCTTTTCTCGTTTGTTGTTCTCGGTTAACCCGTCGATCTCAGGCGAACCTCTCGCGGGTTTAACGCGGCGCTTGTTTCGAAACAAGCGGCGCGAGAATAGACGCGGGGATTTGCTTTTAGAGAAAACATCGGCCAAGTACGTAACGTATCTGTTGGCCAGTGTCTCTACGTTCGCCTCGTAAAGCGAATACGAGTCGAGTTACTTACGGTTGCTCTTAAGAGTCTAGATTTCGTTACGCTCCGTTCTCATCGAATCGCTGCAATTGCGCTTTTCGTTTTCTCGCGAAATATAGAAAAACGATGGAGGGTCGTTTTTATTTTCGCACGGACGAGCTTTCCTCCGTACCTGTCCACCGTGTTAACGCGACCGTTGATAATTCCGTTCGTGAAACGCTTGGTGCCTACGTCGCGGGAACTAGCCAATGGTAGGGCACGTTGCGAGAGATTAATAAATCGCTAGAAATATTGCGTTTGCTCGGGACGGTGAGCTTTTACCCTGCACTTTACGATGTATACCGTTTGGCCGGTAATCAGCTCAAACTGACCGATAAGAGGATGAAATTCATCCTCTTATAGCGTTTACCCGGTAGACGCGGCCGTTAGGAAATTGAAAGCGTGGCTATGTCGAACCTTGGGATTTACGCCGATCCTAACATCGCTTTGCCGATATATTAAATTAAAGCGCGTCGATCGATCTTTTACGCGAAACGTCAATCTCGATCGAATCAATCCGAAAATCGCTGACCGCGTAATTACTTATTTCAAATGTTTCTACATTTTTGGGAAATTTCCGACTTCAAAAATATATGGCGCGCCAAAAATACGCAAAAATATGTACGAGATATCTGAGGCAGAGCACTTAGCGCGTTATTCAGCCAGCTAGACGAGTTTCTATTTAGATTTCGTTTCGTTATTTATATCCGAAAGAATGCGTTAAACCGACTGTGTACCATTTATACATACTTATTCGCTTAAGATTAAGATCAACGACGAGATAAGAAAATAATCGAATCGAGCGTCCAGCTACCGAGAAGGGTATCTTTTGCCTCGACGAGGTGCTATTTCCAACGAAGCGTTACTCCTTACTACTACCTATATACTACGATATTTATCTACGGAGTAGATAACTACGGCTCTAATTAAATCCTACGCCTCGAGTTCTTACGGCAACGCGAAATTGCTCCGTTTCGCCAACTATCCCTTAGTCTCTACCATCTTCCGCTACTATCCGTAGACTTAACTGTGGTTAAACGTTGCCGCTGGTGATCCACTAGCGGACACTCTCTTCGAAATCGTTTCTATCGACTATCCGACTACTACGCACGTTTCCCTGGATTCCGACCGTCTTCCTCGACAGCGTTCTCACCGTGGTCTTTCTTCGCGCGATGCCTTTACGGATTACACGTCACCGCGATGAAATTGAAACTCGGAGAAAGTTTCACTTTCGCGGGAAAAATGCTACTACGGGGATGAGAATGTCGCTCGAAACGCAAGTACGTAACTGTGGATCTGAACTCGCACGGGAAGAAGGAATTCCAGCGATAACAACACCGAGATACGCACGCGCGTATAAACTTTCGGTTTCGTTACTTTCGTTGGAATTATCAAAACCGGAAGAAAGAAAGTACGAAGGCTGGCGAGACGCGCGTAGCCACGTCGATTCTGTTGCATCGAATCTTTCGGACGATTGGCCGAATTGTCGGCGGCGGACTCGTTCCACTGCTGTTCGCGTAATCGTCACGCTTAACGAGCACGAGGGGCAACGATGCAGGCGGATGACGGATTCGGTGTAGTAGGTGGTCGTCGAGACGAGGCTGAAATACGAGCGCTACGACGGATCCAACGATATTTCGCGGCGTATTTAATTTGGATCGTCACGGCCGCGCGCAAATATTCGATCCGATTTGCCTGTAACGATGAGAACACGTTCTGTTCGCAAACAGAACGGGCAAATAAAAATTTCAGGAATTTTCGTCGCCGACGGCCGGTCGACGTGGGCGCGCGTGTACCCGAAATTCCAACAGATGTAGATCGCGAAGGCGTCGAAATAGGATAGGAAACGTCGCATGTACGTAGAACGTACAGCCTGCGCTGGACGCGTACCGTGTCCCCTGTGGACAAAAAAGCGATTAACTCCAATCGTAGCGTGACCGACTCCAACCGATTAATTTCAGCCGGTGACAAAATTTCGCCAACTCACGCTGAAATTTATACGTTTCGGCGCTCGCTGCGAACGCATCGACGAATTTTTCGTCGCGTCACGTTCCACGCTTTTTATTTGCCGATTCTCGTCCCAAAAATCCCTTAAACGAGCAAAGCTAGACACATTTCGAGAGAAAAATAGCAAGATAGAAGTTGAATTCCCGTTAGATCCAACGTTAGAGGTGGTAATTTTAGAATCGTAAGTCGAATCGTTGGAAGATCAACGGACGTGGAATCAAATCGAAAGACAGGACGAATCGGACGGAAATAAGAAGAAAAGTGCGTATAAACCTACGCGGTATGCTGGATATTCTCTTGTTCTCCAGTTACAGCTTATTTCATCGATGGATAGGTATCGTTGGCCTTATTTCCTGCGCAGCAGCTCGCTCTCCGAACTCGAGTCCGATTATTACGATACGACGAATTCGATTCGGTCGGTTACGCGGTCATTTGGAATCTCTCTTTTTTTTTTTATCGAACGTCCGTTGACAGCGTGGAAACTGTCGGTGCTAACGCGATGGCCAAAGTCGCCGACGATTTCTCGTAAACCGTCGTGGAACCAGTTCGACGATGCATTCGCGTTTCTATCGAGAGTGGATGTTCCGCGAAACGATAAATTTTGCGATACCCGATCCTATATAATACGTTGAGTCGAGGGGGAGACGTCGGACGCTTATATACGCGCGCTTATTCTCGTCGATGGGAAAGAGCGAAGAGTGGTGGGTGATGGTGGCGGGTAAAAGGGGAAATTCCGGTCGGTATTTCATTCGGGGCTCGTGTTAACGCCGAAGTCGGCCGAGCCCCGTCGTTAATTCTCCACTGCAGTTTCGTTCGTGGGATATTTCAGCGTTTCGCTTTGCGGTCGTCTCGTCGAAATACTCCGACCGATCCGGTTTTTACTCGGCCGATCGTTAATTAACTGCCATCGTTCTGACTGGAACAGATGCTACCGTGTAAAATAAGATCCACGCGAATACGTACCTCGTTGTTTCTCACTTTGTCGTTTGCTTCGCGGTACTCGGCAGTTGCTTCGCCTCGTGAAAATATTTTTACGGTTACAGTTTACAGCTGTATGGAAATGGATAACGAACCGGCGGATCCTCTTCCCTTTAGACGATCGTCTCGAGTCGAGTTTCTTGGAAGTTAACGAATATGTTTGCGTTACGAAGCATCCTCGTGGTATCGTGACGAGCAATCGCAAAGTACAAGTCTGTTGGGATGTTCGTCGGCCGAGTAACTCGCAAGTTGAAAACGCGTCAACGAATGCTACTTTCTAATCGTTTAATCTCGCGATAGTCGTTTAAAGCGATGCCGCGCGACAATACCGCCGCGGTTAAAACCGTCGTTCAAAGTTGCTCGCAGTTTCGACGTTTCGTAAGACGGATAGAAAATGAGGCGCAGCCCGTTGCGTTAACGGATCTCTATCCGTTTGCCAGAGGTACGACCGTCGAGAATATCGAGTGTTTCAACCCGGCGAGATTAAACCTTAAAATTAGAACGCGCGCTTCGTCCTCGGTTCATTGTTCCCGTCGCGTTTCTCTTTTTATCCTTCCGCGTCGTCATCGTCCGTCCGCGTCTCTCTCTGCTACGTTTTTATTCCTCCGTTTTTATTATCGTTGCCGTTATTATCGCTATTACCATCGAGGGACAAACTGCGTACGGCGATAGGCGTACGATTACACAAGCGTAAGGCGAAATGAAATTGCAAGTAGCAAAACAAGAACAGAGAAGCTTAATTCGAAGGAGATTTAATTGGAAGGAGATGGCGCGAGCGATTTTACAAGTTACGTACGCGGCGATGCGAGCGGAGTGCCTAAAGGTAGATCTTAAGCTCTTTCCCTGGTCCTTGAGTACGCGCGGTTGTTTAGAACTGCGCGCGATCATCTCGTTAGCGTCGCGCGTCGCGTTTGTCCGAAACATTGGAACGCGCTATTTCCAGCGTTTCCTATCGTCGCGCATGTTTGAACGACGTGTAATTATTTCGAAAGTGCTCGACGGCAGTCGGGTGCCGTGGACTCGGCTCGTACAGACGCAGCCGTTTGACGCCAAACAGGACCTCCTAAAGTCCTCTAGAAATCTAATCGAACCGCTTTAATCAAAATCTAACCGCCATCTCGGTTAATCGCAGTCTGTTCTATTTTGCCAAAATAGATCGACGTCCGTCCGGCTAACTTTATTCGTATCGGATTTCAGACAACGGCGAACAATGGAAAACACATCTATTAAATACGAGCAATTTAACGTATTTGCGAACGAATTACGCCGCCTTTCTCCCGTTCGGCACTCGCGGAAATACAATAAATAATCAGCGGAGACGTTGGCGCGTCGCCTGTTCCGAGTCAAAGCCAAAGCGAGTAGTCGCGGTAGCCGCGTGGTCCGGCCGCGTGTCGCCGTCGCCAGTAGTCTCTGACCTGTCTTTCGTCCGACCTGGAATCACTGGTCGCGCCACAGTAGCAGTCCCCGTGTTTCGTCTGGCATCGGATATTCCAGCGTTTAAGCGTTCGCCGCTCTACGAACCACTTTGTACACACGTACTTTGTAAAGTACTTGCGTAAATTCTCTCGTGACGCGAACAACCATTCGATTCGACGAGGCAGGCTGGAGTAATATAAAAAAAAAAAAAAAAAAAAAAAAATGGGAAAAAATGAAAGCGGCGTAGTCGAGAAGATAGGGATAGAAAGAGATGGATGTATCGGAATATATGCGCGAAGAAATCTGATATATCCCGAAGATGCGATCTCGAGGTTCCTAGGCAATTGGTTTCGCGGTTCCTTTGCCGGTTACTTCTGTCTTCGAGGATGTAACGTTTCTCACGGTACGACGATACACGACTATCGTGTTTTCGTAAATCGATTTTCATTCGCGGCGCTGTACACTCGTACAGGAATCTATTTTCTCGAGGAACTCGACGTTAAAGCGTTCCCTACGTCTTTCCATTCTTATTTCCTCTTTGGTCCGTAAAAGCTAACGATCCCTCTAATTGTTTCCTGAAATCGGAAATATCCAATTTCATCATCTTCCTCGGTTATGTCGCACTGGCGAAAACGAGCGCATCCGACTTTAACAAGGAAAGCAGCGAGACTCGTAACGTCGCTTCTTCCCGAATGTTTGCAACTGTATTTCTTTCGGCCTAACGAATCGCAAATGGAAACTCGATACAGGTTATGCCTCGAAAGTCTCCGTTTCGGCAAACATGCTGAAAAGACGCGGATCGAGGTGATATCCTGTAAAATGAAGGTAAAATTGAATTAAATTAAGTAAATAAATCAAGGTTTTTACGGTATAAAACAGTCGTTGACGACGCAATAAATTTATTTGGTCTCGTAAAGCGTATATCGGTGGACAAAAGCAAGTTAAAACGAGTGGCGATGTTGGAATAAACGACTCGTTCGACGAACGTTCGAATCTCGGTTTATTGCCTATTTCTTTTTTCTAACTTTCACAGCTAAATTATTCGTTCGGGTCTCTACTCGGAACTGGGCTATTTCGGACGAAACGTACAGAGAGCACGAAGCGCAAGCTAATATAAATTCTCCTGGCGGCGAACGGTATTATGCTAGATAAGAGCATTAGAACGGACCGGGTGGCTCGGATAGACTTATAAAGTTAAACAACATCTGTAGTTTCAGAGATACGAAGGCGGGCTACTAGTTTGCATTCTACGCGTACGAGTACCTTGTAATTCGGAGAAGCGAAAGGCGGTACGAATAAAATAACCAAAGGATTTCATTTTTCGTTCGGTAGACGGCGACGATTAGATGGGCGAAACGACAACGAATCAACGACAATCGTCGTTCGCATTCCGCGATACGCGTTCCTCGTCGAAGGCTAGACGAAAGTCGAGACAAAAAGGACCAAAGTAAACGGTATATTTTCGTTTAGCCCGGTTTTACTCGTGGCTGTCCCTGTTTCTTGCGGAGGCGTTCACGCGAACAACGAAGCTTCGCAGTCGATAAATCCACGAGTACCCATCGAACAACTCGAACAAATACTACGTGTACAGCCTTCCATCGATTAAACCGATCGTTCTCGAATATCGCGTTTACCGCGAGACGCGTTTAATACGAAAATTCCTGGCGAGTTTTCTAGTTGCGATTTATCAAGCGTATACTCGCGACGAGAGGCAAGTTGCGCGACCACCAACGAATACGGATAACGCAGAGGGTAAGTGGAATTCACGGTGTCGTTGATTCGTGTCAACGAGCTTGTTTTACGGGTGACGCGACGGCCGGTAGTTTCGCGAGCATCGAAAAACGCGGTTTATCCGAATCGGAGGCCGAATTTTATTTCCGGCTATTCGGTTGCTCGCGTGTAGCAAGTTGGCCGGTTCTTCCAAAAGATTCATCGACGAACACGACGGTGGATTTTTTCAAAGGGCCGCGATATACGTATTCCGATTGCGTATCGATCTCCGCGATCTTTCTTTGCCTGGTAAACGCAACGACCGCGCGATTCCTTCTTAAAGAGCCTGATTTTAAAAGAGCCTGGCGCCTTTCATCGCAGCGCAATCCGCCAACCGTTTCGCGCCAGAACTCGCTGGTCGACGAACGCGATGACGACAAAGGGCGAAAAAGGGAGCTCACGAATCACGGAGCAACTGTGACGGGAAAATGAAACGCGTGCTGCTAACGAAGGAAGATAAAGGAGAGGCGGGGAATTTTCACGCGTGGACGAACGACAGCGGTACGCGGCGAATAATCTCGCGTCTTCTACCGAGAAAGAAGGGAATCGGCGCGACGTCGACGCGGTACGATCGATCGCCAGCCGAGCATAAAGAGCTCGGGGAATGAAAGAACGGACGGTGAGTGGAGCGAGTGCAGCCGAGCTGCGTACCAAAGATATAGCATTGGTGCATCCGTGGATAGGGGAGCGAGCGTAATTCTTTTGTCTCCGCGGACGTTTCGCCGATGGTTCCACTCGCTCCTCGAACCGTCCGGATACGGGGACTGTAAATGGTAATTTAAAGCGACGACAAGCAGCGCACGCCGTTATTAATCGTAGGATTCCTTTAGCATGCTGCGTCGTTTCCAAGTGCCGAATATCCTTTTTTTCGAAATGTTTGCGAATCAGCGAATATCGGAGAGCCGATTGAAAGCGAATAAACGGAAAGAAGAAACGGCGGTCGCCGCGGCTACGTTCTCTTTAATTACACACGACCGTTCATTCCGATTGCTTTTCTTCCTTCCGTCTTCCCCCTTCTTTCCCTCGCCCCTCTATCGTGCTTCGTTATCCGTATAGCCATATCTTAAAGAAGCCGTTACCATCGTTTGTTACAGCGACTGTACCGGCATAAGGTGTACCCTGATTTCCATTCGGAAGCACACGGGATTACGTTTCGATCGAAACGGGACAGTTATCGTTCGGCGTAAATCATCGGTAAGTGTTTCGTACATAACCGAGCCTTTTCCTGTCGGCAATTTCGTAAGAAAGAAGCGGGTCTGGGTCAGGCCGAACGCGTCTCGATCATCCGCAATTTCTTCCCATCCTATTTACCACGTTTGCGCAGGTAGAATTAATTTCCGTAGAAATCGATACTCGTAAGTTCTCCTCTCGTACACACACGCTCGCCTTCGCAAGAGGCAACATCGCAACCAGCCAGACAAATAAAGCGTTCTTTACGCTGGATCGCGAACAAACGAGTAGCATCTCGTTCGACGAGGCGATAAAGCGCGAGCAAGTGCATCGAGCATCGACGATAATTAATCGTCGCGTTCCAACTACCTTTGGCGCTTTGAACGTGGAACGCGAAGAAATACGTTCGGCTCTGCGCGCGCGTTGCGTCGAATCCTCGTTCGTCTTTCACGCGGCTCAAACTTACCAACAAACTCGACGAACAGTTTTTTTAACGCGACATATTCATCGACCGATCGCATCGTCGCAAACGGAATTGTAACACTACCAGAACTATACTAGAAATATTAGATTGCAGCGCGTCCCGAGCGTTTATACGTTTCATCGCGACTGGATCTCTATCGCGACGGTGTGCAGACGCCAGATACACTTATTCCCGTTGAACGAGTAATTTACATATAAATTCGCGGTTTAAATCACCAGAAAACCCGTACGCGGCGGCGATTATCCGAAATCAACGGATATCAAGTCGACGGAGAAGGGAAAAAAATGTACCACGAGGTAACGTCGCGCGGCTCAAGCCCGTGGATGATATCGATCGAAATCGTTGCGCAACTTCTACGAGAAGTTTCCGGCAAACCGGTAAATGAAAAGAACTACCGCCATTGCTTTATTTATTCTACGTATTGCTCGCTATACGGTTGGACGAACGTTCCGTTAAGGGAACATAGCGACGTAACGTTCAAAGTTTGAAAAATTTATAGATCGTCGAATCGAACAGCCCGAGCTCCGTACCGAGTTTCCACGTCTCTCATCGAAATTGTCATTTTCCGTATCTCGCATTTTTACTTCTCGTTGGACGAAACGCGCTCGTTCTGCGTCGCAATCGATGACGATTTAATTCCACGGCCTCGAGTAACGTATTCGCAATGGCGACCGTTAGAGCCGTGATCGTGCAAACGCACGAAACGCCGCTGCCTCGCGGACGACCAAATTCAATCATAAAATCGTAAATGTTTGAATAGAGAAACGCGATAGAATCGATCTCCGCGATGTCGCGTAGCATTATTATCGCGACGCTAACCCGCCGGCGCTAACCCCACGGCGCTAACCCAACGGCGCTAACCCAACGGCTCTAACCCAACGGCGCGCCGGGCTTACCGAATAAATTATCCGCTTCTGTTTGCTCTCTCCATTCGCACGCGCCTTCTCCGTCTCTCGCGAGCGTTCGTTCTCCTTCTGCCGACGATGCAAGCCACGCGATAATTAGCACGAACGGTTAGCCTGACCGGACGTTGTCGTTGGGCGAATCGGCCCGCTGATAGCGCGTCTACAAAGCGGCGTCTCGATTCGTCGACTCGGCGATCGAGCGTCTTGTCGCGTGTCGCCATTCTTTCCGAGCTTCGACCCGTTTCTTCGCGGCTGCCTGCGCGACTCGATCCTTCCAATCTCGAATCTTACGAGCGCCTATCGTCGATATCGCTTGGCGAAATTTGCAGCAGGCGAATTCGCTTTATTCGCCACGGACAATTCCTTTCCAGCGGTAAAAGTAGTCGCGGAAGCGTAGCTGAAACGGGCAGAGTACAACGATAAGGAACAACGGTATGTCTTGGAACGTCTAACGTGTAGCGTTTGCCGGCGAGAGACTGCCCGGTAGATCGTGCAGCGTGACGAGAATTTGTTTAGACCTGTGCTAGGTTACAGCGAACTTTGAACGCTGCAGTTCAGGGTAATTAAACGTTGGTTATAGAACGCACGATTAATGACTATGCAGGTTGGAAAGTTCGAGACGCGAATAGTTGAGACTTTGCGCGTGTTAAACGCGAAGGAGACGAGGGTAGAGTTTCGCATCGGTATCCGATGGGAGAAGGGGAGCGGATTCTAACGTTCTCTTTTACGAAACAACGTTTCGATCGCAAAGAACTGATTCTGGTATATAGGATTTCGATAGTCGATCGAAGAGCAGTTCGCGGAATCTATGGGACCGCGTGTCCTCGTCTTTGAGATGCACGCGTCATCGACTCGACGTAATTAATTTAAAGCGGAAAACCTGCACATCGACAGAAGATATACGATATATGGTAACGCGTATCGAGAACCCGCTTACACCCGGTTAATCGCGCCGCTGCATAATTTCGCTGCTCCTGGTCCTCCGTGCGTCTGTGTACGCATCGTCAATCGCGATCGGAGAATCGCTGGCTTTTCAGCGGTCCGATTTTCGTCGAACGATTTTCCACCGATAACGCGTTTCTCCTGGTCGTTTTTCTTTCGTCGAAGGAACCGTATCCGATCGCTCGATACTTTTGCACCGAAATAAGCTGTTCTTTTTAAAGCAATATCGTTATACGAGGGGATACGCGGTGACCAGATTAGAAAATGCGGTGAAATTTATGGATTTTCTGTATCGCGTCGGGTTCGAAATTCCGGTCGTTGCCGCTACAAATGGAACGTAGTCTGGCGGCTGGGTGGTGCGCGAGATTTCGCTAAATACGCGTACCTATCGTACGAAATACAAGCCAGCACCATATGGCACCGCTAGGCTCTCCGCCTCGGCTAACCCACTCGGGTATCGTTCATTCTGCCAACCGACCCGGTATTTACCGTGCCATGTATCCGCAAATATTTCAATCTTCGATCAATCATACACGCGGGATACTCGCGACCCGACGCTGCGCGCTGTCGCCTACCTATCGTCGCCATGCTCGCCATACATCTTGTCGGGAAATTCGCCAGCGCGGATACGCTTTCGAGGGCGAAGAACAAACGGAACTTTATCGATTCAGCGGGAAAACCGACGGAATCGCGTTCCATTTCGAGAATTCGCGCAAATGCAATTTCCGCTTGTCTCACCTTTTAGCTCCGTCTATCCGTTTATATTTGTGACGCGTTGCTTGTCCGAGATGCGCCGATTTTCCTAAACGTTATTGGCAAACGTATTATACTACGTTGCCTTCTAGAGAGCGTTTCGTCGTTTTCGCGAACGACGCTCGGTTCGACGCGAGTCTGCCTCTAACCGGAGTCCGAAATTACGTAGAAACTAGAATAGAGGGGCGGTGAAACGCAGTAGTTAAGCGATATGCAGTAGTTGCGGTGGTAAGAATCCTTAGGATCGCGGGCAACCGCAGAACCGTTCTTGCGTCCCCCGTATCATGTTCCGTTCAGGTGCGGCGTGGCGCGACGCGGCAAACGACCCAGTCGAGCCGAGGCTTTCTTCTTTCAGCCGGAACGAAGCGAATTTCGTTGATATTTCGGAGAGCGCAGAGGGGCTTCCTCGTTACGAGAAATCGCGAAACGATTAGAATTTTACCATGCGTTTCTTCGTCGCTTTTCGCGTCTTTGAACGCTTTTTACCTCGAAGAACATCGCCCGCAATTACGTTATCGTTTGGCGTTTAATTATGACGCTGTCGGTGCAACCACGCGCGTATCGTTTCCACTTTATCATCGTATCAGATACGAGATCGCGATCGAAAACGCGAACGAAACTTTGCTAATGCGCGCGTTATCCTTCCTCTTTGCAACGATCGCCGCAAATTAACAAACGGTTGACCAAAAATCGCCAAAACGTCGCACGCTCGACCGCTTGCAAAATAAATTGCACGCCATTGTCCGTAATCCGCCGAGGTTCTCCGGGATAGAAGCGAAATTTCCCTTACACCGTGGAAAAACCTGTCGGTGACTGGACTCGTCGAGGATGAAGAAGACGGCCGGTCGGTTTTTTTTTTCACCGCATTAGGCGTTCGACCGTACATTTCGCAAATTGCAACGGACGAACGGTATCGCGGGCTCGAAGCGAAGCGAGGGTTCAACGTACCGCGACGATACGATTTCCACGGCCATGGAAACCGCGGCGACACTCGGCACGCGCTACCGACGATTACGACGGCGCGGCCTGCGGACCGACAGAAAGGAGAAAATATAAGGCTGTCAGTCGCAAGCGTTTAGCTGTTGAAGCCTCGTGCCGCGCGCACGTGGCCACCCTCTGGAACGCAAGACCCAACCCGCGGATCCCCGCCGTCCCCGACCGTGCTGCTGGTCCCCTCGGCCGACCCAATCTAAGAAACAACGTTCCGCTCTGCGGAGCGGTATGATTAACTTTGGAACGAACGGTCGCTGGCTGGAACTAATGCCTTTGTAATGTTGTTATCGATCGATTCGTACCGTAGCGCCTTTCTTCTTCCAGTTTATTCGCAGAACGAAAGCGATCGTACCAGCGAAAGTGTATTTTGTCCGCGATTCCGATGGTAATACCGAGTCGCGTTTATACGTTTCTTTTAAACGTAACGATCCAACGTGTTTCGCGTACTCGTACGATAAAATCAACGGAATCGCGTTAAACTCGATTAAATCCGATGGCTGATACTCGAAATCTTCGTGCTACTCGGCGTAAGGTACGCACGATCGCACGGCGGTGGACGAGTCCATAGTCCGCCGATAACGCTCCGATACGTCTCGAAACGAGACACGCCGCGCGGCTCCAAAATGCTTTAGCAATTCGAAATTTCCATCGATCTCGAGATCAACTTCGAGCGATCCGGCAGCGTGCGTTTGGTACTGGGTCGGGCAGAAGCAGGACGACGCGATGTCTGAATGGAAAATACAGGGCGGCTGTACATCGCACACGGTTGGAGGAAGGGAGTCGCAGTTCGATTTACGATCGCTCGGAAGCCACCGCGACACCACGATTTCAACTAGCAAATTTTACCGCGATGACCGCAGACACGGCGGCCGTGCGACGCGCGTTACGTTAACGCTGCGTATGACGCGCACGCGTTGGAATATACGCGGCTGTCGCTGGCAACGGTTCCAGCCTCTTTCGTGCCCGGTCGGACCGCGATCTTCTTATTATTCTCGCGTTTCGACCGCGAAACTCCAAGCTAGATTTTCGCTAATCCCGTGTAATTTGTATCTAGCGTCGGTTTCCACCGTGCAAATTTACGACCGACCATCTATCGCGAACGTAACATCCAGTCCGCTCGAAACTCTTCCTCCACTTTGAAACGTTGCAGCTGATACACTGTAATTATTATTCGTTAGCGTTTCCACTAATACGATTCAACCAAAGAGTATTAAATTCGGCAGTTCGATGGAGTTTCGTATACGGGTGATTCGAGTAGCGATAAAATGCAATTACCAGCAGCCTTTTGCGGTGCATCCTATTTTTCGTAATTCGAATATTCGAAAGCACGTAGATGGAACAAGATCTTACGGTCGATCGTCGAATAGGAGAGAAAGAGAGAAGTAGAAAAAATGTCTTTCGGCAATATACAGGCGAAATACTTTCTACTCGTTTAATTTTTTCGTAGAGGCAGAAGCGGCTAGCATTTCGAAGGTAACGCACCGGTGTAACGTTTGTTTTGGGCCGGGCAAATTCTTTCGTAGTTAAAGATAAATGGCGCGTTCGATCGCGCGGCATTCGACGTTGGAAAAAGTTAGCCACGGCGTAAGAATCGACCGACAAGCCATTTTGCTCGTTCGTTGGTATCGGGCGAACAAAAGCTGGGTGAAACGTTTAAACGCTTTGTCTCGAGTCGCGAGTTGCTTTTAAAACACGGAGGAAAAAAATGCGTATCGAAGGGCGCGTCGCTATATTCGTGGCAACTCGGGTCTACTAAAATTCTCTAATTGACGTTTATCGTATAAATTTTGGATCGCGTATCCTCGTATCCCGTTACCCTCGACGAAGTTGTTTAATTCGAGGCGGATGAATAATCCGCGTTGTTTGACGTATCGCGACGGATTACGTTGGAAAACCTACGAGTATACCGTTCCGCGCAACTTTCAGATCGCGCGATTGGAAACTGTACGCACTGGATAAAATTCTCTGTGAAAAATTTGCTTCGATAACTCGCGTTACTCGATGTGTAGCCTGTTCGGCTACGCGATACAACAACCGCCGTTAATTCACGCCAAGGAACTCGCGACCGTGAGCTTTGCGCGCGATAGAAACGAAATTTGACGAAATAATGGAGCGTGGAACGAGCGAACGCGACATAATTGCAAGACGATTCGTCATGGTAAAATTAACTCGGTGGAGCGAGGGCGACGGGTAAGCGTGAAATCAATGATACCGGTGATCGTTGATGTCGACGTGCGCACCAGAATTATCGTCATCGTCGTCATTCTCGATAATACGGGAATCGATCTGGTTCGATGCAAGGATCACCTCAGCGGGGTCATCCCTTTGACACGATGCTTATCGCGTGCAACGTGATTGACGCGTCAGGTCAACCGTTTCTACTGCGATTTCATGTTACCACTCTATCACTCCCGGCCAATAGCTTTCGTCGACGAAGCGCACCGATACACGTGCCCTGTTTACACGCGCCTGCGAATACACCGCTGTCATTAATATTTTTGCGTGCAATGCCGTCGACGTTTTTTATTGCGCGCCGAATAAAAGCAGCGACAGGATCGTCGCGATCGAAATTGGATATTTCGGCTAACGGGCGCAACGGACGATTCGCAACACCGAGCGAACAAACGGAAACGCGTAGGACCACGCGTATACTTATGTCAATATACGTACATAGATACGTGTCATAGCTTTCCACCGCTTTCGCCAACAAGTACCGCTTCCACCGTAAATAGACTCCAACTAACGTTAACCGTACCGAATCGACTTTCCTACCGTTTTTTCGACTTTCCTAAAGTAACGAGCGCGATATGTTAATGTCCGAGCAACTTGCACTCGCGACCTTCTTCGCGCCAAGCGGCAAAAGTTATACGAACCATTTGTTCGAAACGAGTGCAGCGAGTCCGTAAAAGTACGGTAAGAAGGCGTATCGGCTTCTTCGTTCTCGGGGCTTTGAAACGCGACAGAGGGTAAGGAGAACGGGTCAATGGAAAATCGTGCAAAGTCGAGCGTCGAATTTTGGTCCGGGCGCCGGTTCGGCTCCGTCGTAAAGCGTATCGCGAAATTGGACAGGTTGAAACGGATTCTCGTAAGTTTAGCGTCGACCGAAAGGGATTCGTAGAAGGTAGGACCGGGAAAATTTCGGGATAATTTACGAGAAAGAGAAAGAAACGGGCGTACGGGTGGCGGTAACGCGCAACCGCCACGTATTTCGGTCTTGTTTTAACGAGAAAGAGCGGTGTGCGCCGCTTTAAACGAACATATTTACGTTATACGTTGCGAAGGCGGGCCGTGCACGCGAAAGCATCAGCGACGAACGAAACGAGATGAAACGCACGAAGCGCGAGAGGCAATCGGCCGAAGCGGAGGAACGATCGACGAGATCGTTACCGCCGGAAAAAATTTATCATTTACCGATATTATCCGGCGCGGCAAAGGGACGGGGAAAAATATGTTTGAGCCCCGACGGAGCCACAGATAAGTGGCGTCCGACGCTGCAACTCCACCACGCGCTCGATACTCTTTTTTTTTTTTTTTTTTTTTATATATCGGTCTCGTACGCCAATCTGTCCAGGGCCTCCGCAGCTTTTATTCGCGATATCGTAGATCGGAAAGATTAATGCAACGGGTTGGATTTAAATATTTTATAGCTATCTGTAAATCGCATCGAGAAGGACCAAAAATTCACGCGACTCGCATCTACGTCGATCAGCTGTTTCGAAAATGTTCGCGGCGCCGAGGCTTAAATTCACTCGGTCGAGAGCACTCGAACGCAACTTGGAGCATCGATCTTTGCGTTTCTGCCGACTACTCTCCCGAAACTGAATATCGTTTCACGGTCGTCGAATTTCCCCGACAGGTAATCCGACTCGTTGATTCGGCCGATAATTATCCGACAACGATAATAAACGAACGTTCGATTTCCTTACGAACGACGATAGCACCGATTCTAACGAAGCTGCGTAAATTAACGGGTAGATTCTCGTTTTTCCCCAGTTTGCAGGGCTGCAGGAGCGGATTCTACAAACGGTGGCTCGTCGACCTCGTCTCGAGGCTAATGGGTTTATTCCGGCGAGTTTCACGCTGCCTTCGAAGCTTTACAGGCGTCGTTTAATTTTGCGCAAGTTTTTCAATCGGCTTTTCGTCAACCACGCGGCTCCCTCGAGTAACTCGACTCGAGACCGTCCAAGTCGGCTCGCTTGGAAACCGATTTCTTGCCCGAGACGAACAAACATCTTACCAGAAGCTATCGAAGCGCGCGTTCGGGGCAGGGACGCGTCGACGGATAAGACATCGAAAAACGCGAAAGACCGATCGCCGTCTTTTAAGACCTACTCGATTAATTACATCGCCGTTCCGTGCAATCCACGGTCGTAGATCATATTTTTGTTTCGATAAATTACATTAAGGATTACCCGCCTCTCTATACGCGGCTGACGTAGAATACTCGTATCTCGCAAGTTTCCACATCAATTTCCATCGAATTCCATTCGAAAGATGACGGATCGTCGAAAGCGTTGGGAACGCGGCAAACAAGAACCGAGACGATCGCCCAGCAACTAGATTTGCCAGAATTTTTTTAAGGAGGAGGAGGAGGGAATAAACGCGTACCGGGCGGACAGTCGTTAGCGCGGTACGCGATGCGACTGGATCGCGCTCCCGGCGCTCGACCGGCCAACAATTAAGATGAAATTTTTGATGCGCTCGGAGTAATCGTAAGTCGCGACCGGGCCAACCGTTTGCCGCTGATGGCCACGAGAAGAAGGGCCCGTTCGCAGTTAACGCGAGACGCGTGCAAGACGACGAAGGAAGGACAAGAAAAACACGATGAATTGGCACAGCGGGAAACGTCCGAAGACGGGGGACGAGGTCGGAGAAATGGGAGGGCGAAACGATAAATCGGGATTTAGAGAAGGTGAAACGCGAGAGACGAAGGAGCGGAAGCGGAAAGAGCAGCCGATGAATGTAAGACGTTAGAGGGACGACGGAGGGGATATTTCGTGGAAGGTACAACGAGAGGAAGAGATTCCATATACCGTCTAATCTCCCGCGACAGTTTTTGGGTGGTTCGATGCCGATCACCGCATCCTCGTCCGTTGTAACGTCGTCGAGCCATGCTTTCGAAAGTAGGCAAATGGTCGACGCACGTTTCTTCTCGTTTGCTCGATCGGGTGTACGAAGTAAACGGGTAAAACAACGTACAGGCACGTACGCGGAGAAGAAAAAAGCGAAGGGGCGAAGAGGCGAACCACGAAATTGAGAGAAAGTACGCTTTCGACGTCGTTGTTTACTCGCGTCGCTTAATCGGTACGACATCCTCGTTCACGCGTATAATTGCAGAACGTACGAAGAGAAGAAACGTCGCGACGTGGTTGCACGGAGAACGATCGCAGGTAAAGCTCGTTTGTAAAGCCGTCGCATGGCTCTGGCGCAACTTGTCACGCCTCCTTTCCCTCCCCTCTCCCCTTGACGAATTAATCACAGCCTAGGAATCCCTAGCAGAGATCCAGGAAGGCGTTAAGGTCTGCACGAGCGATTCCGCGATGGATTATAACCTCGGATGTTATACTTAAGATGCTCGATTCGCGTAATCGCGTTACCTCCCGTCTAAGACGATTTTCCGAGACGTCACAGCCTTGAACAAAATTTCATATCTCGTAAAATTTGCAGTTCCGTGCGTCATCTCGCTTTCCTCCTTCTCGCGCGTTTCGCCAACCCGCTTAATCGTTCCTTTCCACGACACATTGTTGCGCCAATTTACGACACGGCTGCAACGTACGGTCGTATTTACCGACTCCGACGTCGGTAAAAGCCCAACAGGGCTATAACTATATCTTCGCCAGAAACTTGAAACGTATTCGCGTTATTTGTCGTTATTAGATCAAATACCGAGGACTACTCTTACGACGAGGCCGAGTCAAGTGGAGATTCGAGGGCGAATTTCTCGTAACCAGCGGAGAAAGGTTTCGATCTCGTTTAAGAATCTCCGAGCAGGATCCGAGCGTTCCAACTCGCGCTACTTTTCCATCAACCTCGTACGCCAATATCCTGGCCGATCGCTTCTGCCTTTTCCTCGACGTACCCCATCACGGTTCGTCTACTCCCACTAGATGCTCGCCGTTCGATCCACGGATAGGAAAAAAAGGGAAAAGACGAAGAAGAAGGAAAAAAAAAGGGCAGTTTCGAGGTTCTCCGTCGAGGACGATCGTCGATAGAGGGGACGCGAATCCTTCTGCTCGCGACGGAACGAGTCGAGCAGCTAGTCGTTTAACCACGTGCCGTACTGTTCGTGCTTGGCACGCGGCTCTCGTTACCTTCCGGACGAAGAAGAGGTTCCCCAAGATGCTCCTTTCACCGTGATGCTGGATAGAGAGGCTTGAACGCGTCGGTTCGCGAGGCAGGCCGTTGCTTTTTATCGTCCGATCGAACGCAGCTGTCGACCACGGCACGTGCTCGCTGTTACTCGGCGTGGAACGTTAACCTTTTATCGAGTCGCGATCCGTATATGCATCGTTGATACACCGACGCCGAGTAAAGCTGCGACGTAAATAGAGCATACGATACTCGGATCGCGGCAGGAGGATCTTCTCACGGTGAATTACCTTTGCCATTCAGCGCCTCCCCCCCCCCCCCCAACCTAACCAACCCCATTTCTCCCGTTATACGCGCGGTTCGCGTTACGATCGCGTCCGAGCAATCGTTCGCCGGTTCCGTTTGCGGCGTACGTTGTATTCGACGCGCGACGCGTCTCCTTACCTCGATTCCTCGACTCGTATCGAGAACGAGCATCCTGAAACTAGCTCACCGCGAGAAATGCACGAGTATCGTCAACCGTATTCTTGCGTCGGTCGACCTTTTTCGTAATGAAAAATCTTGGCCAAGCGGAAACGAATAAAACACCGCTTTTATTATAGCCAGGTTACTCGCGAGACCGAGTAATCGGGCAACTTTGCAATTTCACTTTGCTCCGGGTCGGCGTCGGTCGACCGGATATCGTTCCAAGCAAGACACTCTCCTAATCGATAAACGAAAATCCTAGCGTTCTAACGTGCCGCGTCCTAATTAACTCTTTTAACGTATACAGCGTTATATCGTAGAACGGTTTACCGGGGTGCGTAATCCGTTTGTTTTGTTTTTTCGCCGCAATCGAATTAACCTCGGCCCGACCGTTACGTAACGAGTAGTTTACTTTCCAGTCGGGGATTAAGAGCCGGATCTCCCGCGCAATGCCTTCCAAGCGATATATATTACCGTGCTAAACGCCGAGTATTCGTTTTATCCTCGTTATCGTTCGGCGGACGAGTAGTCGGTTAAACGTCGCGCGGACCATGTACCGCGAGCACCGAAAGAAATTTATACAGCCCGAGCCCGATGGTGATATTCGACGTGAACGTCTTTAATAACGCGGGCAAAAATGATCGCTACGATCGGCGAGGCAACCTCGTCTCGCACGGCACGCTCGAGGCCGCCATATTTATACAAGCGAAATGAAATTTTTAATAAACACAGGGCATCCAGCGTGCAGACGGGGATTTCCAGCGTGGCGCGGTGCAATTAGAGGAAGGAAGAAAACGCAAGGGAAATGACAGAGAAGGAGAAGAACGCTAGAGCAGCGGACTCGTCGCTAAAGTTAGCCGACAAGCCCGCGTCGAAAATCATTTTATTCTTTTTAGTCGGATCGTTTCTGCTCGGATTATCGATATTATCGGCAGACGCATTCGGAAAGAATTCCGGCAGAGAATAGCAGCCATCTAAATAGAAATCTCCGAGTCGGCAGTAATCGCTGACGTTTTTACATCGTCCGGCCGGCCGGTCGGCCGTCGAAGGATTAATTTTTGCGGAACGGGCAGCGGCGCATGGTCGAAATGTTCGGCGCCGCGCGTTTTAATCGCGTCGATTTCATATAGTTTAGTCGACGGCCATTGGTTATTCGGACGCGACGCGCGCGATGCTATTACGTTTATTTGCCGAAGGCAAAGTTGGTCTTCTGTTATTTTCCGACCGAACGACCGACCGTATTTACGCGAGCCACGTTCGTTCGCGTTTCCATGAATGTTTTAAGCCTCGAACGATGCCCAACGACCGATATACGTCCCGTTTTCGCCACAGACTTTTAACACAGCGATGATTATCGTGGCTCGTCGAGCGAAATGCCACGCCGCGTAACGCAGGCATTTAAGGAATAGACAAACCGTACTCGTACACCCTGCCCGTTGCTCTTAGCAAGAGTTATTTCCGTGCGACGGTACAGCCGGCCTCCGTTGACTATGGAAAATTTACGAGAACGCTCGCCGAGCTTTCCGAGCGCGCGCCCCCAACTTGTCGACCTTAATCGTTGTCAAATTAAAATTGCACAGCGCCTAACTTACTTCTTCTCGCTGGCTTCTCCGATATACGTACCTGCTCTCCAGGCTCGTACGTTCAAAGATCCTCTACTTTATTCCGTTTCCTCTGCTCTTGCTTTCTCTCGCGGAATTTTTAAAGCGAAGCGAGCGCGGATTCCACGCGCGCGAGCAACTACGACAGCTCGAACGATAGTTTCGGTGTTTACCGCCACCGGACCAAAGGCGAGAGAAATTAGGTAGAAAAAGGCAGAACGAGCGCTGGTGGAAGGATACTCGAGGAAGCGGAAACGGCGGAGACCGTTTGACAAGGATTAAAGTCAACGGGATCGAGGTGGGATCGTTCCGCGGCTCGCGATCCTCCTCCGATTGAATACAAGTTCCACCGAGAGAGAACCGGATTCCCGATCCTCGAGACGATTCGTCGTTTCATCGTGAAACGAAGGGACACGCCGCAGCCCACGGACGGATCGTCCATCTAGAAAACGAGAAACCCAAGGAAAAGCGATTATCCGTGTCGGTGTCAGGTCGCGTGTTGATCGAACAACGACGCTTTTTCACAAATTCCTCGTGTTTTACCTCCCTTTCCGTTTCTTGGCCCGCGGAGAAAGACGCGGACCAACGCGAATCTCTTTCGACTCGTAGCATGACGCGTTGTTTCGTCGGCCCGGCCTTTCACGGTGGCCGTGAAAGTAAATCGATAGCTCGTCGATCGACGCGTGGCGACGATACGCGTCCCCCTGAGACGCGTAATCGAGAACAACGATCGAAGAACGACAGAGAATCGATGGACGAGAAGCGACTTTGCGAGCCGGCGGTGGATCAATTCGTTTGATATCGTCGAGCCGGCGATTATCGCTTGCCGATTAATAACTGCGACCCTCTTCTCCGGAGTTCACGGGTTACGACGTTTGGTCGCGATATTAACGTACCTCCGAAGATTACAGACGTAAGCCTGCTTGGTTCGCTTTATCGCGACGCTTCTTACAATCTCCATCGAACGCACCCCTGCGATATTTAATCGCACGGGGCACGAGGATAGTACGAGCGTTCCTCTTTCCCTTATTTCATGACCAATCTCCCTTGAGCGATACTCGACGTCGTTCCAGTCAAGTACCTTCGGCTTTATATTAAAGTCGGCTATCGCGTCGTTCCGTGTCGTGGCATTTTCCATCCTAAAGGGATTCTTCGTTTCGCGTCGTAACGTTATATCGTCGTAAGAACGACCAAACCAAGATCCAACCTTTTTATACTTATTCGTATCTAGATCTCGAGTCGGTTATTAATCGTCCGGCGGCACACAGCGCTATTATCTCCGAACCGAGAGAGCAACGTGGAAAGAAACGGCGCAGCCGGTCGTTCTCACCGAACTCGCTCGCTCGAAGAATCCCGTGGCCCTCTTTTTCCTCCGCGGTCACCCTTTGTCCGTGAATTCGCATTAAACCGAGCCCCGATCTGCGCGCAGATCGTGTTCGACCGCCAACACCATAAAGAGCAATTGTACGTTGAGTAGTACGCTCAAGTCGTTATCCCGCGGGTTACATTATCGCAGCCCGTGGTTTCCGTATCGAGCGCGACTCGTCCTATAGCGAGCCGCGTTAATTCCAATTTATTCGCCCTTTCGAAACGTGGCCCGAAACTCGATCCGTCTTACATTCGCCGGTCCGTACATTCCTCGTACCAGGAATCGATCGACGTAATCCACGTATTCGTCTTTTTTTAAAGCCGCCAAAGTACGACTCTCCGATTCTTTATCATTTACGCCATCCTTTATCCTATCTTTTATCGCTCTTGCGTTGTTTCGTTCCTCGACGTTTCTGCTCTAATCGGAGCAGATGCAAAGTATTGGATAATCGATTCGAGACAATGGGGCGTTGAGTGACAGGCATCGTATCTCCAAGGACAGCCATGCCCGGACAGCGAAACGTCTTTCGCTCGTAATATGCTCTCGCTCGTACACGCATATTACGCCGCTCCCGACACCGATCACGATCGCCAAATTAATACTTCGAAGTGGCCTTCGAATCGCTACGTTCGGTTTTTCGTTTCTTGCTGGATCACGAGAGCGAAACGCCGGCGAAAACGCGCGACGCGGCATCGAGTTGGACCGCCGTCGAGGCTTTCCGCGGTTGGACCTCGTCGCGTTCTACGTATATCGACGATCCGTCAGAGAAGAACATCGGGAATCCTCGATCGCACTCTCTCGAGCCGTCAAGCCACTCACACCCGCTTTTCGCTCGATGCGCTAACCAGAGAAAAAAAAGTAGAGAAAATAGAGGTTACCAGCGTAACCGATCGAGCGCGTTCGTGCTTACGCCAACGAGGAGAATATCTCGAAAAGACGAATCGATTCTTTGAGAATACGGACAAACTGTGTTTCCGGGTTTGCCTTCGGTGTCGCTGGACCTTACGCAGAGATCGTTCCGCGGGAACGACGATAAATCGTACGCCTTGGCGGATTCTCGATAAAATCGTCCCTAGTTTATCCTGCGTGGGTCTAGCGAATTATCCGACCTTTTTTGTCGAGAGTCGCGATCCCCGGCAACGAGGTTCCAACCCGCTGGAAATCGTTGCCGTTATAAATTGCGTAGCGATTTAGTTTCTAGAATCGCGAACGATAATATCGACGATTTATTATTTAAAACGATCGTTAAACCCGATCTAGTCTCCTTTACAGTCGCATCGCTTTCTGTGGTTCGAACGATTATCGAACGTTCGAACGTACGGTGCGCGATCGGAGACGATCTTCGAGCCTCGAGATGCGAAATTACGAGGGTCGACAGCCTGATGATAACGCGTCGCCGCTCTCGATCGCTGTTAATCCGACCTCGTTCTATACGAGCTGCGATCCGATCGAACCGTCGGCGGAAAAATCCTCAACGAGTGCATCGGCGATCGAGACGACGCGGCGACGACGACGCCTGGAACGTCGAATCCGTCCGCGATCCTTAACGACTCGACACACGCGAGAACTCGAAGCAGGAGAGTGGAATCGCGCCGGATCGGGATCCGAGTACTCTTAGGCCGGGTATGCAGGCTTTATTTGCCCGTGATAGAGGAGTCGCAGAAGGAGAAGACGAGTGCACGGACGGCTGGTGGGAGCGACGACGAGAAGCGGGACGAGAGGGAGAAGCTAGGTTTCGCGAACGTGGACGAGCGAGAAGGAACGAGGAGGGTTAGGTCGAGCAGGTCGTTGACGGTTGGAGGATGATGCCGTGGTCCCTGGATCGATGCCGGCCCGCCACCACCCCGACGCCGCAACCACCAAGCGTCGGCTAACTACCTCTCGCAGACATACACATGTACGTATAACGGCGCACACTCGCGCGACACGGGCCTACCTCTCCCCATCCAGTGCCGCTCCAACGACCGCTTCTCATCCACTCTCATCCACTCTGATCTACCGACCTCGTCCTCCCTCTCTCCTCCGTCCTCTGCTACGCCGTTCTACGTTCTGCCCTACGGTTCCCGTCTGCGTTTCGGTCTACGTGGTGGCCGAGGCTCGGCCGAAACCTAGGCCTCCGTGTTCTACCACATACGATACAAACGTATCCTCGTCGTCGACGGATCACCGAGAGGGCGGGCTGCTGTCGCGCACAGCGTTACTCTCTTCTCTCTACGAACGCTGACACCGCCTCGTACCGCCGTAGCACGCGTGTCTGCCAACTCGTGCGAAAGCCGGGTATCAAGCACAGACGTGGCGCGAAACGCCCAGCGAAACGAGGTTTTGTCGGAGCTCGCCGGTTCCTCCTTCGCAAACGAAGACGCGGCTCGCTCGATACGAAAGAATCGGATCTACGCGAGAACGCAAACGGAAGGAGGAACGAGCACGGCGACTTTGTTCGAAAATTTACAATTTCGATGCACAGCGTTGCCTAGCGAAGCGATCGCGGTGTCGGTGTTCGAGGCGGGCTTCGATTCTCCGTCTTCCGCTCGCAATCGTCCACGGTCCGTCGACCACGTCTGCGAAACTCCCTCGCCAACGCTGTTCGATCGTCGACCAATAATATCCCCCTACCACGCGAACGTCCGCGTGCCCTGTGCGCTGCCGCAAAAATTAGATTAAATCGCTGCAAAAAGACACTGCGTTTCATCGCGACCAACGGCGGAACAGAGGAACCGATTCGCGCTGTCTACGTGCTCTGGACACCGTTGGCAAGCGCTCGCGCGGATCGACGTCGTTGAATAATCGGACAAAGAATCTTATTCGATTTAATTCCGCGATGCTAAAGCGTCCCTCGAGAACGCCCGTACCGATATCTATATTCACGCGCCATCCTTGCAATTTTTAACACCGCGAACCGTGATCAGCAGTTTCTTTGTCAAAGAAACGCTCGCGATACAGAGCGAACGAATGTTCACCAACTTGGATGTTTTCCCTTTCTTTTTCCTTTTTTTCTCCCCGAGGGACCATTCGTCGAAAAGACCGCAAGCAACGGCTGTTCATTTTCGCGAATCCAGCGAGGATAATTACGGATAAAATCTTGAGAAACAATCGCTACAAAATGACCGGTCCCAAAGGGAAGGTTAGAACCGGGAAACGGAGGTTGGAGCACGCTGGCGGCCACGGTTTCACATAAATCACCGGAGGTGGAAGAGCAGGGGCAATCGGGCCGAATATTGTATTTAGCTCTATCCGGCAAAGATTTATTTACAAAGTCGAGCTAACCACCGACGATACGTTTCCTTAAATCGCAGTGCCGCGTGGAAGCAAGCCTCCCGTTCCACGATCTTCCATCCTCTTGTTCGCCTAGAAAGCGTGGAAAGCGTAGAAGGCGACGTTTTAAAAATTCGCGCATCTTCGGCGAACGGCGAAACGAACGCGCGGTCACGGAAAAGAAAACTATCAAAGGAACGAACGGCTAAGTGGATGGGCGAGCAGAAGAACGGATAGAGAGAGAGAGAGAGAGAGAGAGAGAACAGAACGAACGAATAAATTAACGTTTCGAAGACAACGAGACAAAGACAATGGGACGAAGACAGTCATCGAGATGTTGGAAATGCTGCGAGTATCTCTGCGACTATTTCGCTTCTAACGAGCGAAGGGAAGGAGAGGAGAAGAAGTTTGCGCGTTAACTAGACGAGAGAAACAATTGGAACTTTCACGCTAAATAGGAAACGACTTTGCGTAGAATCGCAAACGAACATCTTTTCGATCCTTTAACGGGCGTTGTATCGATCGCGCGACTCGACACCTGCAATTTCAATGGCGAGAAACGAGAAGAGTTGGCGCAACTGCTCGACGAAATTTTCATAATTCTCGTTCCAGCGACGGTGCACAACGAAGCGTGCAGGAAGAGAGCTGACAGACGGAATCGCGCCGCTCTTCCGCTTCGAAATACAGCGGGGGCGGTAGAAACGTAGCGGCGAAGCAGAAATTCCGACGAACGCGCGAAAGGTCGCGTCTGATTTTTTCGACGAGCGACGTCTCTCTCTCTCTCTTCGCTTGGATTCCATCTACGGACTCGGTCTCTCTGTCTGTTGAGAGAAGCGATTTCCGGCCGAGGAGTAGCGAGCGGCGCCGTCCATCTTCCGCGAACGGCTTCTTAAGTCCTTGACCGTGCCGAGATTTTTCGGACCGTTAGTTGCTTATTTACGATGACGATCGAACTCGTTAACACTCGCAGCACACCGTACACGCCACTCGAATTCCCAATGGCCGCTCTCCGCGAAGAAAGTTAAGCTTTATCGAGAACGATTAAACTTTGTGGTCGTGCGAGTTCGTCTTTCGTAGCCCTCCCTCTCGCGTCGAGTAAATACCGATCTTCCTTTTCTCCCGTGTACGCGAGTACGCGATAAAGACACCGCAATTTGATGTTTCGTAGTAGAGCAGCGCCGATCGCGAACAGTGGCAAAGTTTCATCGCTTGCGAACGAACATTGTCGAATATTTCAGCGTAATACGGTCGCGAGATTTTTCACGAACGAAACAACGCAAGTACGCATATTACGCGCGAAATACGTAGAGATACGGTTTACGCGTTCGTAGAAGCGCTAAAAAATGTCGAAGAAGAAAAGAAAAGAAAGAAAAAATCTACTCGATACTTCTTGGCTGGTGCGCTTGCCAGCTTATTCGACTAATTCGAATCGTATCCGACAAAGAAGATCGCCATTGCGATCGATTCCCCGAAAGATACGCAAATGGGAGAAGACCGAACCCGGCTATTTACGTTCTTTCGTTTTTAAACGAAAGTTGTCTCAAAGTGATTAGGTTTCTCGTCGTTTAGAGATTCAGGGCCTCTGGCTAGAAAAACGAATTCAACGGAAAGCGAACAAGGCGAACGACACCGTTTGAAAGATTCATCTTTACGAGGCAAGAAACGCCTGGCGTCAGTTTACAAGGATATCGAACTGGGTCAATTATCGTCGGTGTGTCCGGAGGAGCGAAGGTATTTACTGGGCGAGCCGGGTCGATCGCTCGGTTCAATAAAATTGTCGTTAAGGGAGATAGCGAGGTGTAGGCGAGTCGATGACGCGGCACAGAGCCAGTCGGTGTGTTACTACGAAATTACGAAGCAATTTCGCCGGAAATATATTGGGAAATGATTTCGACGCCGACATCGAAAGTATCTATTACACGACTAACGTTATCGTTACACGAGACCAAGCTTGTACGGATTATAACGACGAGGTTGATGTCGCGTAGAGCCTCTATCGTCGGACACCTGCCACGAGCAGATCGACGTAAGCAGGCCAACGTCGATTACAGGAGATGGTATTATCGGTGGTCGCACAGATTTTCCTACAAATCGTCGATTTCGTATTTACGATTTCATAGGTATCCTGACGAGGAGGATTTAAGGACAAGCATATTGGCTTCGAATCGAAGCGAGAACTCGAATTTGCTTCGACCAAGCTTTTCTATCAAATTATTCGTGTCGTTCGTATTCGAGTTCCTTTCCCGACGTTCCGCGCAACGGAATTGAAAGGGGCGATCTGAAAAAAGCAGAGTAAACTGGAGTAGCTTTGACCTGTATACCAGGTTCAAAAGGTAATTTAAACGTTTCGGTATAGTTACACGTTTAATTAAGGAACGGTTAACCGGAAAATCTTTGTAATTGAAAAGCATTGAATTCCGAGTAAAGTTGGCGAGCAGATTTCAGCGCGTTGAAGGCTCTTAAACGAGGTCGAAAATTCCACTAACGACTATCTTGGAACACTCGATGAAAAGGATCCGTGGAGTAATGATTTTCCAGAAACTTTATTCAGCGTGTCCTTCGTATACGATGACGTAAAGCGACCAACCGTCGAGATTAACGCAAATACGGTGGAAGAAAAGAAAGAAAAAGAAAAGTATCGAGGTGAAAAGGTAATCGCGCGATAGCCGGTAGCAGAATTAGCCATCGTAAATCGTTGGCAGTTGTCGCGTGTCGATGGTACGTTGATCAGGTCGGTTGTACGCGAAAGCTCTTTATCGACGGACTCGAAAAAACTTTCACATCCGGCGATCACGAAGCAATTTAAGTTTAGCGGAAAATCCATTTCGCCGGCGAAGAAAAGAGCGCGAGTTAGCGGCGCGTGGAAAATATTAACTAATTTATATCCCGGGATTTAATAACCTGGCGACGTTGGCCCGGAGTACAGAGGCTCTCTATTACAGTCGGAACAGCGTCGTTAATACAAAAGGAGACTCTTACGGTCGATAGGTGGCGGCCCTTATCGTTGGCTCTCTGCCACCAGCAGGTCACCGGAAGTGCGCCGTTCCAGCCACGCTGCCTCGATATATATCGATACAACACCTCCCGTTCGGTGAAACGATAGCGGGCTGAGTTTTTTTCGCTACGGTCAAATGCTTTCGCGTCGTTTTCGGTCGTTTTCGGTCGTTTGCGCGTCGTTTAGTTACTTTCTTAGAACTATAACGCTTGGTTACGTCGGTCGAAAATCCTTTCGTTTCCCGCTCATCTTTCCACGAGTACGCATTTTTCTATTTTTCGACAGTGGACTCTTTTATAAGTTGCTATAATACGTATACGTCGTATTATTCGTTGATTTATGCAACGTTCGCAGGAATCGCACAGACGCGTAGAGCGAAGGTCACCTTGCTATCAGATATTCCGTTTGGGAAACGAGCAAGCAGAATAGGAGAAAAACGGCGCGGGAGCCAGAAGCGGAAGGAGTTTTCGCGGAGACTCGAGTTTCGGGAAAGAGCGATCGACGACTGACCGGTACGCTCGTCGAATCTAGTTCGCAGGATCGTTTTATTTTATTATAGAAAAACCGGTCTCGGCGTTCTCTCCTGCCGGCGCCCGTAACTTTTCGCAAACTCTGTTGCCGAATTCCTGACGAAAAGACGGAGACACGGGCGGCTGGATAGCGCGGCTCGCAGGAAAAATTTTCGAAGAAAGAAATTTATTAACGGGAGTCAGCCAGGTTTTTTGCGCGCATCGATTCAGCATCGCGAATTTCCGCGAAATTTTTCACGCGTGTGCGTAGAAGAAGGACACAGGATGAGACGGGGCCATTTCGCGTATTTCGCGTAACGTTATTTGCTCGCCGTAGGCTACTTGCAAACAAACGCGTATTTGTCCGTTCATTACATTAGTTTGACAACAACGTTGCCGTTATTCCCTCCGACATCGACGCATGCTTTTTCATGTGTTTATTACCGCCGATGTTTCGCGTTGATTAATTTTTCAGCAGAAATTCAGCCACCGAATATTCGCTGATTTAGCTTTGGTCAAACCCGCGAGATTCGTTTCAGCCGAGCTGCAACGGCAAACAGGTCGCGTTAAGCCTTCGAGTTCAGGCCTCCAGTGTACAGAGCAAACTCAGGGCTGTTCGCTCGCCGCACGTCCCAATGGCAACGACCATCGACAACGCAGCGATTAGGCATCGCGACAACGCGCGCCGAAACTTGGATCGGCCAAACCAACCGCCGCAAAAGAAATTCTCTTTCCGTAGGATTCTCGAGAGGGCGGATTTCGATCGCAATCGCTGTTCCAAATTGCGAACGTAACAGCAGTTAGCTGTAAAATCGACGATTTGAAATCCGATGGGACGTCGAGGGACATGCCCCTCGACGTCCCGAAAGGCTAATTAGTTTGTTTTTGCACGATGGTGGGCCGATGGCCCGGTTAGCGAAACTCCCTTTCCGAATCGTTGACCAGTGTACGTAATATTATACGACGGGTTATTAACCGAGATCGCGACGCTCGTTCGATCGCAGTAGCTTTGGCGCACGCGAGCATCTCGCTTCGACGCTTCGACGAACATCGGGGCTCGGGGCTCGCGTGCCGCTCAAATTAATCAACAGTCGACCTTTTGATCTTTCTTCTCTCATCCCGATGCATTCGCCGATATTAAAATCGGCAAATTTCCATTTCCATTCGCTTTCCGCGGCTCTACCAACTTTATTAATGTCTCGTGTTACAAACCGTTCGTCCGATTTGCTCTACCATCGAATCCCTCTTCCATCTGTCCCTTCGAATTCCACGCTGACTTTGTATTTTCATTCGGATTACACGGTCGAGGGAATTTCGGTCGTTTCGGATTTTACTAATTAATCGGAATTTAGGAATTTCAAAGTTATTATAGATATTTAGAGACGGGCTATTCGGAGGTCTCAAAGTTTCCAAAGAGAACGGAATTCAGCCAATTTAACTGCCGCGACGATCGTTTGAATTTAACGAAAAATCTGCACGTTCGATTTCCAGGTAAATAACATTTTTTCGAATGTAATTCGCTGCGCGAGATTCGAGCAGCGGCTATTCGAAACGACAATTGCACGATATAGAAGGGGTTTGTAACGCGCGCAGTGCTTGCGTAGAATCTCGACGATAGGTACGCGGTATTCGTCGACTAACTATAAATATCGAACAGTCGCGCAAAGTAGCGAGTTTCCACGCACGAGCAATAACGTTTACGATATCTTTCGACTAACGGCAAATAGCGTTTTGCCACAGCGATCGTGCGATAGTCGGTGGTATTCACATTCGTAAAACTTAAATTCGGATCGCGCGAATGGCGAATCGAAATCGATGGAACGCGAGATTTCGGGGAAAAAACGATCGATCGGACTAATTCTCCGACTAATTCTCCCACCGATTCTCCGACTGATTCTCGAACGATGCAACTCGAACATGGACGAACCGCGTTAATGGACGATCTAATTTGCAGTTATCTGTTAATCGGTTTAAAACGCTCTATATTTAACCGGCCATTCTATTATACTTGGCCGTTTCATTCGCTAATTTATCATTTCATCTCCGCTCAGCCGGCTCATCGTCGTTCCATCAGTCGCGTCGATCGAGCGAGCGGAATTTAAATTACCCGTATAATCCTCGCGCGGTATCGCGGCTCGTTAAAATTACACCGACAGATTTATTTGCCGCACGTTTGACCGATGGTATGCCGATCGCATAATTCCAAATTCAAACATCTTGACCCGTTTTCCACGTTACGTTGAGTCGTTGCGCGTAACGTAAGATTTACGTTTGCCAACGATTTACATCGGCCGAACTTGAAAGCAAACCGACCACGCTTCCGTGAGAAGGCAGGGAAAAGAGGATGAAAGGAGAAAAGAAAATGAAGAAGCAAGGAGAGAAAAAAGAATGGGAAAACGGTGGACGGTTGGGAAATAACAGGCGGCAGAAGCGTGGTCGGCGTCGATCGTCGAGGGTAAAGCGCGAACGGGCTGTCATATTCGCGACAAAGGGCAAAAGTCAGTGGATCTCGGTGCGGGGCGGCGTAGCTAAGCGTTAGGGGTCTGAAAGCACGTTCCAGCCTTTTGATCGCCAGGCTATTTTCTTCCGTGCGGCCTCTTTCACCGTTCCACGCTACGGATTTTCAGCTGAATTTACGCCTGAAATCAGCGGTTTCCTCGTTGGTTACTAGTTGGAGTCGCCTGATAGACGAGTAGGTGCGAGGGGGCGACCGGCAATTAACTTAGCAGTCGATTCTAGCGAGTTTCGAAGTTTCATAACCCGGCACGTTGGATACGGTAAATCTGTTAGATCCGTGGCAGCCGAGCCGTGGGGCAGACAGGACCGAAAGGCACGTCGACCGGGCTCTAGTAATTTCACCGATACGTTCGTCCGTCGCGCAATTTAAATCCTCTCGGAGCCCACCATACAGTTTCTACCATGCCACGAATGGCCAACTTTACGAGGGGATAACGCTACGTGATACGAAATCGAAATCGCACGGCGAAAGCTTCCCGCCCTTTTCTATTCCGCCCGTTCTGCCTTCTTCTCGCGATCTTCCGCTAATTCGCCTTGTTTCATCGGCCCTCTCCAGCGTGGATCGGGACATCGGTCCTTAAACTTTTCCCCACGCTGGACAAAGTTTTCTCGTTGATACGTACCGATTCGTTTCTACTTTGTTCCGACGTTGGCGAAACAACTCGTTCCACGGAATACACCAAATCTTTCTTTCGTTTCAGCCGGCGTGCTCCGAAACTGCGATTAACTACTCCTCTTTCCGAGTCTCCTCCACTGTTTCTCCACGGTGGTCGTTCGAACCGAACGACGCGAGCCGCGCGTTCAACCGTACATTCCGCGTACAATCCGCCAATTTTCAACAAGTCGACCAATTAAAACGAATTCATCGGATTACGGAGTGTGGCGTCTGTCCGCAAAGAGAATTAATCCGGACAAGATGGGTCGTAATTCCGTGAAAGCGGCGCGTCCCTCGGAGACGAGGAAACGCGGCCACGCGAGTATGTGGACCAGGACGAGGGGAGACGCAGCGGGGTTAGCTGAGTCGTAAAGCTGCGCGTATCCGGTCCCCAGTGCACACGAACGTCCTTCCAGCGTGTAGCTACATCGGATTACGAGTGGAGTTCCGATGGGTTCGGTGTCAGGATTTGTCGAAGTCTCGCCAACACACGGATTCGGCCGACGGGGTTGTAATACGGCGCGCATATCGCAGGTTTCACGGGTCGGCTGTCAAACCATAGCCCAGGGGTTTCCTTTATCCCGTCCCCTATTTCTCTCGGTGGTCACCGTTATTACGTCCGTTGGGCAGACACGGCTGCAGTTTCGATTCTACGACGACCGTGTCGCGGTTCGTCGTCCTTTCTTTGCGGTTTCTCGCACTCTCCTACCTACGCGGTCGGTTGGTTAAGGATCATCGGACTGTCCAGGCTTTCCGTATCGTGTCTCTGTTTCAGGCCTCCGCTTCCAAGCAAATGGCAACGAGACTTTAAATAAGACGTTCGCGCCGACTCGTGCACGCTTCGTTTCGTGGCCATATTTTTTCATAGGCCGACGATAGAATTACGCACGATAGAATTACGAGGAACGGACAAATGTACTGCGCTTATCCAGATGCGATTGTTCCAACGTACAGACGCGTCTCAAAGACGTTCAACTATTATATTTATCGTTTCTTCGTTTCGGTAGACAACGAAAGCAGTGATTCTCGCGTTTCTTCTTGCGCGACGCGCAATCCTTGCTTTCTCGCAGTTCGGGCACGAGGCATTATCGTTTTCTTTAGTTTTCTAGTGGACGTCGATGCGTTCGAAACGCATCTCGCTCGCGATACCACGAGCCAGCAAGCGTCGAAGCTGATCGAACACGATGCACGTTCCAATCATCGACCAAATTTGCCGAAACGTTAATATCGGTTCCGGAAGCGTGGTTTTCGTCGTTCGAAAGGAGTTAGGAAAGGAAAGTGGCGCGAAATCACGACCATTTAAAGAGACGTCAGCAGGATAACGTTTCAACAGCAAGTTCCACTTTCTACCGGAAACCGAAACCGAAACCGAAATCGAAAGCGAAAGCGAAAGCGAAAGCGAAAGCGAAACTGAAACCGAACTTGCTTACCGATCCGGTGGCAAAAGTGTACGGAGAGAAACGGAACGTGACGTTTCGAAACGTTTTCCGGTAATACAAAGTTACAAAGAGATGCCAGTTTACGTCTCTTATAATCTTCCTGTTGCTGCGATAATCCTGCTTGTTGCATTTATCGAACACGAGTCAGCCATTTTTAAAGCTAGCCGTCGATAATTCGCGCGCGATACAACCGCGACTAACGGATATCTCTGCTGCCGCGTACTTTCTGCTTTTCAAACAGTTTCGCCGTGTTTCACAGTGTCACCGCGTTTCGCACGGAAACCAACGAACGCATCGTCGTCGGCTAATTTTCATATCGTGCTCGTGATAATTAAGCCGGTGCGCGACGCGCCACCCTCGCGAGTCGACGATTTTCAAGGAGACCGCTCTAGTCCGTGGCAACCGAGCCGGGAAACGTCAACCAGCTGTAACTAGCGAGCATCGTTACAAACAAATTAACCAGCCAGCTCTGCCCTCTTTCGTACCGTGTTTCCTCCTTTCTTCTCTTTCCCCTCCTTTCGTACGCTTCGCAAGCGTCGCCGCGCAACGATATTCGTCGCTTTCGCGAATACGAACGCTCCTACGAACCAGTTGTTCCAACGTCTTTCGTTTTTTCCCCCATTTTCTTTTCTACGCAATTTTTCGTCGATCAACTCGCTCTATATGCAGATGTAAACAAACTAGCGGCAGCCAATTACCTTTAATACGAAAAGGTAAATTGAAAATGCAGATAAAAGCTCGCGGCGTTAGAAATCGTGACCAGGCAATACCGGGTCTACGCGTTCGTTTAAAAAACTTTTCGATCCTTTTTTCTTTCTTTTTCTTTTTTCTTTCATTCTGAAAAGCATCGCGTTAACAGGTTGCGCGCCACCTAAGATCAAAATCGAAAGATCGATGACGATACGAGTACGCGTAAATTAAACGAAACATTTACGTTATAAAATAAGCAAGCATTTGCTTAAAATCACGCTTTTTCCACGTTTATTTCACTTTCGAAGAATAGAAATTTCAAATCGCCGAACTTGTTGCGTTGTCAAGAGTCATCGGGCCGTACGCTGCGAGTAGAGAAATTTCTTTTTTTCCTGGCATTTTTTCATCGCGATAAACTCGCAACATTGCGTATCCGGTGAGCGATTACGGTTAAAAAAATTGACCTTACCGAAGGTTTTCTCGTATTTTTCCCCGGAAACAAATACGCGGTGTCGGGCGTTTCATAGGTCGGTGGAAATTCGCCCGTTTATTTCGATCGCAATGGAGGTTTCATCGACGCCAAAAGCAGCATCGACGAATACGAATACGCTTTTTTCTCCTTGTTTTTGCCCTGCCATGTTAATACTTGCGCTGCATCGAAAGTTTATGAGAGCGTTAAAAAATAGCGAACGGCGTGCATGTACGCCGTCGGCTTTCCCAAACTTTCCAAAGCGTACGAATTGCGAACAGTAGCTGGAAACCAGAGCTGTCCGTACGTATATTTTTGAAATAGCTTACTCGACTGCCTCGTTCGATGTTTGTCGTGAAAATTTATCCTGATATTCCTCGCCAATCCCCCTCTCTCCTTTCTTCCTTCCTGTTTTCCTCCTATTTATAAAGCGTAAACACGCGATAGGTACACCTTTGTTTGCCGCGTTTTATAAACATTCTCGAGATCGGAGAAATTACTTTTCCGTTTCTCCGTTTGTCAACGTCGCGAGCAAAGTTTACGCTGCGTCAGCTTCTTTTCCTCGCGTTCCGGTTCGGCGGAATCGCCACTCCCTTGCTCTGCACGCGTTTCCTTCAAAACCGTTTTTCATCGCCGAGCATCGACAAAGTCTCGCGGCATCGTTGATTTTATCGTTAATAAGCCGGCGATACCGAGGCTGCGACGGCTTTATAGGCCGGTATTTATTCACCGTCTAACGTTGCATTATTCAGTGGAATTTTCGCCATTTTCGGCCATTGCTTTTCTTACTGCCGTTCCATTTACTCTGCGGATTTAAGAACAAGCGAGAAGCACTCGGATCTTTCCTTTCTGCCGGGATTACGCTTTTTCCTCTCCATTTTTACGTTGTTTCTTTCGAGCTTGGCTGCTCGATCATAGTTGCGCGAGGGAAACCTTTTTCTCCATAGGATGTGCAGACACACACAAATCCACGCTTTCTACCGGACGTTAGAAAATTTAAGGCCATCGATCGTTCAACGTTTACAAGATAGCTTTTTTCCTACGCTGACGCTGACGCTGACGCTGACGCAACGTATCGAGGTTGCCGTTCGATCGCCGGCGGAGCAGTTGATAAAATTGCGATTGTCGCAGGATCGAAAAGATGTCCGCGGTCTTGCACGTATTTACCAAGCGAACAAGTTTTCAGCCCTTTCCGTGTTTCCTTTCCGTTCCGAGTCGGCCAAATCGATCAAACGACGCGACTACAAATCTGCGAATACTCGTAATCGACGCGGAGCGGTCGAATACGAAAACCACCGGGTCCGACTTAAGTACCAGGAATTCGACAAAGCGGTCTCGTCTCGCTCGTAATTTAGGCATTGTGCGCGAAACGGCGGCGAATTAACTCGCTCGCTGGTGGCGGCTGCGCGTCAAATGCAAAACGCGCTCGACGACCCTCGCTCGTGCTTTCTCGGCCCCCTCGTGTATATATTCTTCGCGAACGGGCGTCATCCTCTTCGGGCGTAGACACGTTTACGCCACTCCTTCCAGATGCTGGTTAACTCTCCGCGCGGAGATAGTCCCTCGAACTTTTCGAACGAGGGTGATGCTGCCCGGTACAAGCGGATCATAGGAGGAAATCTTGGTGACGATAGCACGTTGCTCGATAGCATCTTTCCTCGATAATTTGTTCTACGACGAGAAACGTAGTCTTAACTTAATGGGTCTTAGAGTAAGGACAAGTAACGACGTTTTGGTTTAACAAGTGATATTCGATACAACGAACCGATTACGATATCGTCGTACGTCTTGTTATCATACTCGGCTCTCAATTTCCCGATTCATACTCTCCGGCTTCTGCACTCATTCTCTCTGACTTGTCAACCAACACTGTACGACTTCTCGACTAACTCTGTACGACTTCCAACCAACACTGTCTCTAGCATCCCTTTGTCTTTTTTCGCCCCACCACGCACGTGTTCCGCAAACACCCGTGGCCAGGGTCGCGTAGAGGCCTTTTCCACGAAACTATTCGCTTGAAAGGACCGACGACGTCTCGGCTCTCGCGACATTGTTTATGGTTCGACCGATATCGTAGGCCTTTTTGTCCACGATACTACAGATACTACAGTAAATAATCGATAATCGAGGGCAAATTGCCAAGGAAACTACGGAATGACGAGAGATTTAACTAAAATTTGCTATCGCTCGTTCGATCGCGGTTTTCAACGACGAACGCGGGGAATACGATTCGATGCTTTCGAAATACGTTGGAAAGCTCGACGTTTCCAACAGTTTCGTCGTATACGCATGGTCGACGCTCGGTCTTTATTTGCGAATTACACGGAAAAATATGCCGTAGCTCGGTCCGAGCGAGCCTACCCTTATCGGTGTAAACATAAAAAATGCCACGGCGGTGAGCGAATTAATATTAGATACTGCTACCTCCATCGAGCTTGAGAACCGAGGCCTACTTTCACCGCATCGGTTGTACGTATGCGCAGGAAAAAGTTGTTTAAAACGTCGAGCTTTAGCGATATATTTGAAAAGCATGAAAATCGCAAGTGCCTTTTTCTCGATATTCAACCGATATACGAGAAAAGTTTCGCATTGTTGCGATAACAGGATACGTTAATAGCCAATAGTCACGGTGCATTTATGCTGCTTTGTAAAACGCATTGCCGCGTTTTGCCAACGTAAAAACCGTCGTTTGGCCGTTTCAAGCCCGTCTCTGCGAATAAAATACTCGATCGGCGAATCAGCGCGCAAGGAAAAAGAGAATCAATGTTGCGGAAAGGTTCCGTCGTTAAACGGATGCGCTCGAGTTTATCGGGAGAGGAGAGACGTCGGCGAGAGAGAGAGAGAGAGAGAGGAAAGCTTTCGGTGGCTGGATAATAGATAGGTGTTTGCTTTGACGACGTTCGGAGACGCGAGTTCGAATGGGCGGTGATTCTCGCGAGAGCAAGCTTCCAACGTATTAAAGGGCTTTCGAGAGATCGATTCATAACGCACGGTCGTTGGCGCGTCGTTCGATCCGCGTTCCAGCGATACCGAACCTTTTCGCTCATTCTCTCGCGTTGATTCCGCGGCTAAGGGCGAACGATCGGTCGGGCACGTTTCGCCGAACGTCGCGTCTTGTTTTCGACGCTCTGCGTATCGACAGATTCGACAGGGCACGGTTGCTCGCGTTCACGGTGAAACGCTAGAAAAAAGCGGCCGATCGACGATGACTCGATTGAAAGCTGTCCGCGCGATGGCCGAATATTTACAGGCGGTGTTTGTTGCGCTGAAACGCGGCTCGCGCAGTTTTTAGAAGATTTTCAAGTTGCTTCGATAAACGTACGTTATTTGTCGAACTTGTCTGTTTATTCGTTTACACGTTCTCGTTTTTCCAGCGGTGATAATTTTTAAGACGTTTTCTAGGATCGTTGGCAACAAAAGCAGGCGGGCGAAACGTTTCCACCGAGCGAGAAGATATCGCTCGCGAGAGAAAGTGTCAGCGGTATTTGTAACGCCTCGTATCGCAACAGATGCACGTATCCCGCGGCTCTTTGAAAATTATTCCGTTCAAGAACGGGACAATAACGTATAAACAGATTGCCCGCGAGACGTACGTCCCGCATGATATTCGAATATCCTACCTACGACATCCGTGTGATCTTCCGCCAGACTGATCCTTCTGTGCGAGACTTTGATACGTCTCGCAGTACGACGACGTGCGTGTAACTATCGAATTTCTGTCCGTTTCACACGTTCGTGCGTGAAAGGAGCGTGAAAACGGAACGAGAACCGTCCATTTCCATCTATCGATCGACTGAAAATCGGTGAAAGTCGGTGTACGAAATCCGTTGCGCGCCTGTTGCGAAGCTAGTTTCAATTTCATTCGCTCGATCGCTTAATTACCGGCCTCTATTCTTCCTTCCCACTTTGCAAAAAACGCACACACGCGTTGATTTCCACCAGAGCAAAAGAAAACAGACACCTACTTACCCTCGTATTGGTAATTCCAGCTCTCGTTGTTACACGTATTTAGTCGGTTGAACGTCGATACGATCGTCGTCGATCGAATATCGAGCGCCGAAAGGGACGAGCTGCTGCTCCCTCGTTCCTTTATCTCGCGTTTCAAGTGGATATCGATATCGCGATACCGTCTCTTCTCTCGTTCGTTCCAGCCTGTATATATCATAACGCGCGTTCACCACTATTCATATACATTTTCAGAATAAAGAGATCCTTGTCTTGCGATTTCGTATTAGCTTTTATCGATCAAACGAGCAAGAAGGTACTTGGCTTAAGGCGACTGATGGCGAAATCTTTGTCAAAAGTTTCGCGAGTGTATTTCCAGAGATACGTTGTTGTTATCCGTGTTCCCGAGAATCTGAAACGTACGGGCAAATTCTCGACGTTAGCTATCTCGCGAAACTACATTGCGAAACAAGTAGATCTCTCCGATTAGCGCGGTAAGATCAGCTTTCGCTATCGACGATACGGCTCATCCTGTTTTCAGCGTCTACACGCGTGTCGGGCAAGATATCTTCGCAGTCTTTCGTTGCCTCGTTTCCTTGATACAGCGTCTGCCAATCCGGAGCACGCGTTATTCCACGCGTCTATTTTTCTTCTCGCTCCGGACACCCTCAAAAGCTTACGTGCCGGAATCTTTTCATTTCTTCTAGCAATGCCGCGTTCCTATTTGTTTCTAAATTACAAGAGAATAGTTTTTTCCACTTTAAAACGTTCGACGTCGATCTGTTCCACCGAACGAAACTGGAAACAAAAAGAAAAAGAAAGAAAAAAAGAAAAAAAGAAAAAGATACCGAAATTTCAGTCCGTTTTCGAAGAATTGCGAGAATTCGGCGAATTTATAGGTTCGTTATTTACGTTTAAAAGTTAGTTGAAACCGCAGCGACCGCGGTGTAATTGGACGAGGGAAGGAAGGCACGGTGCGCAATTTTAATTTAAATTCGGAGAGGATGTTATTTAAGTGGGCAGCTCGTACGTCAGACGAGAACGATAGTCGAGGTAGACCGCTTGGAAAGGCCCGAGTGGGCTCCGCCTGGGTCGCGCTCCCCTCGCGGCCCATTTATCGAACGTAACGACCGTTCGTGCAACGTCACTGCCAAAGACAAAGTTCACCGTTGTAAGCGGTTATCCGTGCGGAGAAAAGCAAGAAAACTTTCGACGAAAGTTGGCCTATTTTTTGCCGGTTCGCCGACGAAAAGTCGTTAAGCCGTCAGATGCACTTTCTCGGTCCGCCTCGGGAGCCATTGCGGCTTCAACAGCTGCTCGACGCGGTCTAATTTGTCCGGACGACGTCGTGTTCGCGATTACATCGCCGGACAACGTTCGACGAGACGAAACTTGCCAGATTACCTGCACGCTCGTCGGAGGCGTAAGAAGAGCAGCGAAAAGTTGCGCTCGCGAACGGAAAATCGAGAACGCTCGATCGAGAATTTCACTGGTCCGACCGGTCCAACTACGAACGATCAGGTGGACAAACGTTTCCGTTTGCGTCCTTGTACGTATAGACATTGACGCGATCGTGATTTGTTTGCCATTGTTCCTCCCGTCTAACAAGATCGATACGTAGCACCTGTCGCTGGCGGTCTATTGACGTGCCAAGATATACCAATCACGAGCACACGGATACGATTAAGTTCGTAGCGAGGAGGTTGCCGCTTGCTCGGACGGAATTGCGGCTACCGCCGATGGATTCTCACCGTCGTCGACGATCTCGTTGGCAGCTTTTCGTTTTACCTTTCCCCGCCGCATTTCATTGGAAACGACTAACAACGAACAGCTGAAAGCCGCCGCGTTTCGTCCGAGTTTAGCTACGATCGTTCCAGCACGACGTGACAAATTTCCAACACTTTGCTCGAGCGCGTCGCAGCTAGGAACGAACGTTTTGCAAAAAGACTTTATCCGTCCAATGTTCAGCGTATCGTGCCGTCTTCTTCCAGATACGAGCGGCACTGGGTGTCGAGCTCGTAACCGTTTGCAAGTTTCTTTTTATCGGCACGCCGCGCCGGACTCGCAGAAATAATATCGTTTCGTCAAGCTTTTGTCGTTCGACGCGTTCAGCGAGCATCCGCAAGTTTACCGAACGGATACGTAAATTATCGTCCGGTCCAGCGTTTCTTTTTCTTCTTCTTCTCCCCCTCCTCGTGGAAACCGACGCATTTTTCCCTCACTCGTTCGCGAATGCCTGCCGAGTGGAAGCTCTTTCTTCCTACGGTATATTTCGTAACGTTGTAAAACTAGTCCTCGAAATTTGTAACGTCCCGCGGGAGCCGTTGCGCAGATTTCTTTGTAACGGCTAAATTTAGAGTAAAATGTTTCAACGTCGCTTTTATATCTACCTTGTTGAGCATATATTAAGCATAAAACGATATATTTAGCACCTCCGTGAGCGCTTTAAAAAGATAGGTTGAAAAACAAAAGGTATCTAAATAAATAAAAAAGAAATAAAACAAAAAAGAGAGAGAAAAAAGGGAGAAAGGAAGGGGACAAGAGAGTTAATAACTCAAACGCGTCGACGAGTGCGCGAGGTACCGTTTAAAAAACGAAAAAAAAAAAAAAGAAAAAAAACGTAGCAGATTATACGACGTTAAATCACTCGGGGCGAAGCAATCTCTTCGAAATACGGCGTTACCTCGGTTTTGCCACTCGGGCCACTCCCGCCCTAACAACTTACTTAATATTCGAGCAGCGTCGATTAAAAGCTGCTTCGCGTAATTCACCGTTAATCCGTCTAGCAGCACGTTTGATCGTCGTTCCGGCAAACGGAGCCTGCGACGCCTTGACCGAAAATATCTTTGAATCAAGACCGTTTTTCGACGTTGATTAATCTATTTCTCGCTAGTCGATTAGGAAAATTAATCGCTCTGCGCGATGGGCTTGCCTCGAAGAACTCGAAGCTTTTCTTAGGCTTGTAACGATCTTCCGGGTAAATTGATCGGCCCCGTTACACATATCTCGCTCTGTTGCGCCGTTAAACGCTCAACTTGCAATTTCGATTTTTCGCTTAGCTGTTCCAGTTGCACCGCGTTTCGTAAATCACAGCTATCGTATACGGTGCAGCGAATATGAAACGGAGAAGGAAGGTCGGAGCGTACCTGTCTAGCCACCTTCGTTTCGATTCTTCGTTTCGATGCCGCCGTATTAGGTGTAATCTTTCGAAAATATGCCCGTATCGTTGAACGTTCTGGCAACCAACGATGGACGCGGCCGAGTTTGTAAATTTTGCGCGCCAAGTTTCGATAGGTCAGGAATAAAGTGCGACGTTTCGTTGGAAGTTTCCGCGATGAGGAGCGGATCGCCCGAACCTCGTCCAACTATCGTCCCCGACCACCGTCCAATCTTCTCGCGTAATTTCCAATAACGTTCAGACTTGCAACCCCTTTATCGAGAGGAACTCGTCGAACGAGGTGTTTTATCGGTATTTCGCTTTAATTAACTTTTTTAACTTTATCGATACGCGTTCGAAACATCAACGAACGCATACGCGCGAAAGCCGTACTACGTCGCGCAACAGTCGGATCTTTTCGTCGGAAATAAAACCAGTCGCTTTCTAAATCGTTTAACGGATGGATTCCTTCCTACAACCGCGAATGTCAGCGTTCCGCTTATAACGTAATATCAACGCGGAAACATCGCGGCAAACTCGTATTTTCTTTACGTTTATAACCACCTTTGTCTTTTCTCCCTTCTTCTCGCCTCTTCTCCTTTAAAACAACCCTTTCAAGCGGCTCGCTGTCTCGCGGTAGTTACGTCGTGGCTTGGTCGGACGTCGTAACGTCGTGACGTCGTGACGGGCGAATAAAACCGTCGCCGTCGCGCTCTCACCTTTTAGTCGCTCTTTTTGCATAAACGCTCCCTCGACGCGACGTTTTCGTCGCGAAACAACACGCTGGAATATGCGTTGAAAGCGAGCCGCTGATCAAGCTCGATGACCGAGCAAAAATTCCGATCGATTCCGGTGTCCGCTCGCCGATCAATGTCAAACGTCTCAATTCCGTCGACGTAACAGCGTTGAAAGCGAGTGAACTTTATCGCGGCCCGTGACGATATAGGCGGCGGTATAGGCTATACTATAGGGATAATTCGCAGGATCGATGAATGGTCGGTCGTCGTTGCTTCCTAGCGATTAAGAAAGGGGAGAAGTTAATTTTGTTATTTACGTCGGGTGTCGTGGGGCGGGCTCTGTGACTCGAGACACCGGCCAGCTGTTAATCACGGTCTACATAGAACCGTACTTTAATTACCGTAGTTAACGTCGTAATATCTTGGGAACTGCGGCTGAAACGGAGCAAGAGGAAGCAAGGGGGCTGTAAGCGCGCGTGTTCAACGGAAAGTTCGTAATAACGAAACATGGTCCGAGACTTTGATTCTTCGTTTGGTCGCCGAGCTTGGAAGACGATCGCCGCGATACGCGATACGCCCATGTCCATCGAACTTCATCGACAAGGAAGCCAAGTTTAACGGTAAAGTTTAATTTCGCGCAGCGAGTGTAAGACCCGATTGGCCAAAGAAAATACAACTACAGCCGAAGAAGTGGTAATTAAAGCGGAGGAAGGAAACCCGGCCGAGATAATTGGATCGTCTACCATCGAATCGGGAATAACGCGTTAACGTTAGAAGCTCGTAAACGGTAGCGAGAATCAAGACGGCGGCGTCGGTTTCCTCGAAATTCGAAATTTCGCGTCGTATTTTTTACTCCGGCAAAATTAAGCGGCTACGAGTCATCGTCGGCAGCAACAACACGGTTACTCGATATCCGTGGCAAAGTCTGACCGTCGCTCGATCTCGGTTCAGAAGCAATCCGCTGTTCTTCCGTATACTCGGTCTGCTACGTTCTTGCCTCTGCGCGCGCCCTGCTTGTCAGATCCAGCCTCGCATTAATCACTCGCTCCACTCGCTCAAACCGGAGAACCCTTCTATCTTAAATCCTCTCTGCGGCATTCACCGGTGGTATTCTTACACGAAAGGATTTCCGGAAGCGACGGGTTTGCACCGGGCTGTGTATTTTCCAAGGGGTGACGACAACTCGGTAACGAAAGGGCGTGCGACGGTAGGCCGTGATAAAGAACGCTGTCACCGGACGGCAATCGAAGACAAAAGGGGAACACGGTGCGCGGTTCGTAGCGGCGCGGCGTGGCGCAGCAGTGAAAAAGGGGGCCGTGAATCTCCGTCGCTTTCGGCTCTGCAATTATTTTTTACCGGCCTGGTATAAAAGGGAGGTGGCGACCGAACGAGGAGAGGGGTGAATCGCTCGGGATGAAACAAAAGGGATCAGCGCGAGGTGCTCTTTATTTCCGGCGACGGGTTGCCGCGTTATTATCGGAATGGGGCGGCAGCGAACGGAGACACGGATCGACTGGAGCTGGGAACGACGGGGCAGGAGGGGTTAACCGGCTGAGAAGGGAATTAGGGACAGCGGCGAGAAGGGAGCGGGTGGCGCGAGGCAGGCCTCGGTGAAGAACTAGAAAGAACGGTGCAGAGTTATGCCGAGAACGCGGCGAAGAAGAGAGGAGAGGCCCGATTAAATAAGAGAAAGCGTGACAAGCGAAGGAGAAAAACGAAGCGGGCAGGAAACGGAGGAAGGCGGGCTGAGAAACAGAGGCTAGAGGCAGAGATACGAGGGAACAAATGGAACGGCGAAGAATGGAGGAAAAGCATGGAAAGGGGTAAGAGCGGGATGAAAGAGGAAACGTAGGAAAAGGGCGGATCGTGTACGATATAATAAAATCGGGGTCAGGTACGATGGGGCAGGAGCGGATAAAATTATAGAAACGACGACGAATAGGAAAGAAACTATCCGTCCACTTTTAATCGTTGTTCGCATATATCGTAGTCGCCTTTGTTCGGTTCGGTTGGCGCGAAACAAACGAAAACCGAAGAAACGGAGGGACGCCCCGGGGCAATCGATACGTCCAGGTACGCGGAAGCGGGCTGCTGGTGTTTAACGCGTTATAATCGTTGTATCGGCTGATTCTATTATATGTATGGAAAATCGCGGTGGAGAAAAACGGCCGACGGAGACGCGACATAACGCGACATAACAGGAGGATAAGGAGGAGGCAGAAACATCCCGTTGTGAAAAATTTGCGTTTATGCGAACGATACCTACTACTTTTCTCCTCTCTGTCCACGGTTGGCGTCTCTTCGAAGATGGAAATCTTCTCCGAAATCGGAATAGGTCGGGGTTAGGTTGCGCTCGTAGAAATTCATATCTAGGAAACCGTGTTATACGCTCAGCTGGTCAGATATTTTCTTCACGATCCTGGAAAATCGACTCGCGTCAACGATAAGATCCGGCACCGCGAAATTTCGCGCAAACGAAATTCTGTCGTGTTGCCCGCAGAGCTAATAAAATACGACGAATCGTACGACGTTTCTACAAATTCCTCCACTTTACCGCGAAAATTCGCTTGGAAATGTGCAAAAGGAGGACGTCGTCGGGCGGCTAAATTCATCTCGATATCCGATACTCGTCCGCAACTTCGCCGCGAAATCTTGCACCGTCGATTCCCTCCCGTTTTTAATCACCGGCGCGTTTTCTTCACCGATACCGGATATCGATCTTGGTATTTTGGCGGAGAAACGAAGTCGAGATGGACGAGTATCTCGCATGGACGCGCACAGGTTGCTCCCAATTGGATGCAGCCGTACGTCGCCTGATCCGGCTTCGTTAAAAGCTTCTCGCTAGCAATCGCATGGTTAATTAGAAGTGCGAGCGCAGTGGCGACGAGCGAAAAACGAGCTTTTTAAAAAGGCAAGCTTCGACGCACACCCACCGATAAAACAGCGATAAAATTAGGATCGCGTAAATCGGCCGGTAGAGAGAGAGGGAGAGAGAGAGAGAGAGAGAGAGAGAGAGAGAGAGAGAGAAACGGAGGGAGAGCGACCAGCTTTTCCGATTCCCGACCGATAGAAAACGCTTCTAGGTGAACAGTAACTTAACGAACGAAATACCACGATCGTCTCGACATCGCCCCTTCTATACGACTCGGAAACCCCGATCTTTCGACGAATCGTTGCTAATCGCGATCCCACGATATTCCGTCAACGAGATGCAACCGGATCGTTGTCCGACTCGTCCATCTGTCGCTGCTTTCGCAAACTTATTGTCCTTACACCTTTGCCTCGTGTCTCGTTTACGAGCCGTCCCCGTCTCGTCGCATTTACGGCGATTTCAATGCGGCCGATAGCTGCAACGTGGTTGGACAAGTTGGTCCGCGCAAACGATTTCCATCGTTAATCTTATTAGAAACATCGAAATTTCCAGTTTCTCGTTCCAGCCTGGCTCTTCCTTCCGCGAATCCCAATACCGCGACGATATCGCGGAACGATATTCGATACGAAGATGGTTAACGGCAGCGAGCCGCGTTAAAATCGCCAACCTTCCCGTCCCTATGCTGATTCGACGCAAAACCGAGAACGCAAAACCGCCGACACGTTTATTTATGAACTTTACTCGAGAGAGCGTTGCTGTATCGGTGCGCATGACGTGGGCGAAACGTTCGACTCGGGGAGTGGCGTCGCGTCGCGTCCTCCGATACAACTCCGTGGCATATGCCGAGTTCGAACCGGAAGCTAACTTCCTGTAAACTGGCTGCCGATTTTAAACGATTTGCAGGATAATCCGTTTGTCGTTTAACGTCAAAGCCGGATAATATCGGTCGCTCGTAGATATAGGCTTCGATGTTCCCCGAACCGTATTCGAGGATGCATTATGGTAGATTCTGGAGGGGAGCCACGTTCTCGTGAAAAGTCTCGACAGAAGCCTGGATCGATCCGCCACTCTATTCCGAAGTTTCAAGTCCTTTGTCTCGTTCCCATTGCCAAAGTAGACGGAGCAGAGTTAGTTGTCGGAGCACGCCGAGTCGAAAGAGTCCGATGCACAAAGGTTGGAGGAAATTACGGAGAAAGACGTATGCGCGATAGGTTTGAAAGGCGACGCGCGATCCAAGAACGAGGCTCGTTAAAAACGTTAAAAGGCCAGATACGGAATACGGGTCTCTGGTCGTAACTGTCGGCGGAGTATAGATCGACAGAGGAGCTCCGACTTTGCAACAATTTTTATCATCGTCGACGGATAGTCTTCGAACCGAGAAAAGCACAGAGAAAGAACGCGACGCGGAGAAAGGGAGCGTAAGTTTGATTTAGAAGCGCGGTGACGGCGCGAGAGGACGAGCAAAACGTGGAACGTTGGATAGGGGGAGGTTCCTCGGCTCGAAAGTCCTGTCCTCGGCGAAACTCCATGGAAACGTGGAACTTTTTGTCGAGAAGCTTCGCCCCGGGGAAGCGAGATTGCCCTTTCAGAACGAGAATGTTCCTCCCTCGCATACGCGACCACCGCAACTTCCTTTCGGATCGTTATCGAAGCTGCTTGGAAATCGTCTCCCTCCGCTCGTCGTTCCGATCCTTCCAAAAACGTCACGCGTGCCGAACTTGCCCACTTTTCTAAATCTTCTAGTCGCGATGCTGCCGTCGGATAGCGTAGATAACGCGGGAATTGGAAAACGAAGGCGCACAACGAGTCGTGACAAACGAGGTTTCGCCTGTTCCGCGGTCGGGGGAGCCGGTAGATGAGTCCCAGGGCGCCGGTACGAACCGGTAGCGGAGAAAAGTCGGAAATGGATTCCTCGGGGGTGCGCAAATGAGGGTAGACCGCGACGTAATATTACGAATCTCTCGCGAGCTCGGCTAAATTCAATAGGAAATTCGACTCGAGGTAGCTCGACCTATCCTTCCACCCTCGCTTTCTATCGCCGCGACTGTCCGCCACGATCACGCGTAATACACACGTACGCGCGGTAGTCGGTAGTCGGTGGATGAGAAAGGAACGGAGGATAGTCGCATCGTATCTAATTGCATCCGTTGCCGTTTTTGTTTTAGGACCACTCGACGGATGAGTAACGAAGCGTGGCCCGCTGCTCTCAAGGTACACGGGATACGCTCCCTTTTCTTGTCTCTAACGAACCGTCGCGCAATTTGTATTCCGGCTTACCTGTCGACGTACAACCTGCAGACGCGTCGCTCCGTCTCGCCCTTTGTCTCTTACCTTCCTCCTCCACCTATTCTCTTTCTTTCTTTCTTTCTTTCCTCTCTCCTATTGTAATATCTTTTCCTCTTTTTACTTCGAGCTACCGAAATAGGTGAAATACGAGAATAGCTGGTCGATCTCTTCTACGATTTGCCTGTTGTTCGTCTTATCGGGAGGAAGATTTAGCGACGGTCCAAAAGATGGCGAGAGATAATCAAGAGTTCGTTCCGCCAGTGAATTACGTATCGGAGGAGATGTTTCTTTATCGACGCGCGCCATCCTAATTACTTTCATTCCCCTCGGTCGCATCTGCAGTTGGCACAATTAAGATAATTACTCGAAAACTCGACGCTGCGCTACGCTTGCACGGCGTTTACCGTCCGAGCGATCATCCTTTAAGTTATTCGCGTTTGCCGTTCAATTAAACAAATTATCGCCGAATTTGACGCAACGTGCCCAAATTTCTACAGAAACGTTACTAATCGTTTTAATACGGAAGAACGATCAATGGAAATTGACAATCGCGTCGGATAAAGCGGCAGGCCGGACGATATCGAATTTCGACCTCCGAATTTCCAGAGTTCACGGATTTATCTACAAATGTTTTTCACTCGTGGACACGGAATTCCCACGATATCGCACTCCCTCGCCATCATACGTTGGTCAATTTTCATTTTAATCGCGGCGATGCACCTCGGCGCTAAACAATTACGGTAGGGGCGATCGCGCGTTCGGATTAAATTCTTGGATATCGCTCATTAATTGGCGGCCGCAGATTTCCATTTAATTCCCCGTAATTTGAACGGGATTGACGCGTGTTTAGAGTCGCGGAAGGGAAACACGCAGAATCTTGGGAACCGCGGCACGCTTGGATCGCGCGCGTTCCATTTATAGCTTCTTTTATTTACGAATATTTACCACGCGATGAACGTTCTCTCGACGATTTCAGTGCCGTTCTAATTATCCCATACTTGGCAATTTTGTCGATTTACCGTCGGCGGATGAGCCAAATTCGAAATTGGAAAGTTTCATGGAGAAAATGACGCGAATTTTAAGAGCAGAAACCTTGTCACGTTGAGTGAACTGGACTTGAGTTGCCTATCGAGATTTTCGCAAACGCGAGAAAGTTTCTTAAACGTTTCTTCTATATTCCGAACGTAATTTCCACGTTTTCTCGATTTCTAACCTTGACGCGTTAAGCGACAGAAATTTCATGACTTGGCTAAACGTATCTATCATTGCAAATAATTATCATATGTTAGACTCGAACGATATCTTATCCGGCGATTTCTTTGATCGAAAATCGACGACTCGTTGGTTCCTCGACGTGTTCTTAACGCGGCTCGTTTCCGTTCGTTGGAAACGTGTTCCCGTTCCGTCGATTTTACCGAAACGATCCGCAACGCAATAACTAAGCGAGTTTAAACGAAAATCGGAACGACCGTAACACCAGGAACTGTCCCGCCACCGCCACGTGCCTCGTCAAACGCCACGGTCTTTAATTATTCTTCGTATCTCGTGACGTTTATCGATAGTTTCAAGGAACTAATTCGCTCGATATTTCAGGCCTCGGTCCGAATCCCCGTCAAACGTGTTCATAGACGTTTCTGTACGCCAGTTAATCCGATCGAGCAATTATCGGAGATGCCGTGCATCCAGCGAATTTCGCAGGTGAGAAAACGAGAATTCGTTTATCGTTCAAAGGATGATACGCGTCGTAGCGGGTATTCGGTGAATATACCGCGTTCGATTCGATGGGCATGGGCGACGAAAAATAGCTTCGTAGGAATTTCAGAGACGAAGTTCTTGTCCGTCATCTTTTCGCTAGTAACGTTTCAAGCGTCGCAAACGATTTTCCGTTCCACAAAGAGGAAGTCCGTTTGCGAATCTAGGCAGTCCAGTCGAGACGATTAGCGAATCTTTTTTTCATAATACGTTGGCTAGACGTAATTGCGGTTTCTTCGTCGAGCAGTCCTCGTGAAATTATCACGAATCGCTACGTAGGAGACGCGACAGTCGCGTCCAAGAGCAACGAAATACCAGTGGCATACGTAAACTACAGAGGAAAACAGAGCATCGAAAATCTCGAGATTTTCTACTTTCTCTAACATCGCGGAAAGTGTGTTACGAAATGTTAGGAAATGAGCGCAGTTTTCACCTAGATCTTCATCGTCCCTGAAACCCTATTGCAAAAGTATCTTTCCATCGATTGGATTCTTTCGATCGCCTTTATTATAGAACGGCTTGCTCGAATGGAAATTCCATTTCATTTCCTTTTTCTGCTAAAAATATCAAAATCTTTAAACACGTATGAGAAATATTTAACTCGGGATGGCTCATAAATATCGCTAGAGATCGTTAATCCTTAGTTTCCTTGTAATCTTAGTATCTCGTACCGCGACTATGCGGATGCAGAATTTCAGGAAAATAAAAATCTATTAACCTCTATCGTTTCTAAATTTAACGGGTAACAAGATATTTCGCTCAGCGTTTCCTAGAAAATTTCCTTCGCGTAACGCGAACTCCTTGCCGGTATCGAGTTTCCAACTCGAAGAAAGTTTTCCACGAACGAAACAAAACATCTCGGTAGCTGCCAAGTTTTCGAATTATAGCAATTCGTTGTTACATTTTATCGCAAATTCCACATTTTTCTCGCTCTTGACTACTCTCGAACGCGATGGAACTCTCTAACGTTCCATTTAAAAATTGCCAGCTAACCGCGATGCTTGCGTCTCTATAGACGTCTCTACTTACAAAACAGGCACGCGCGTTACCACGTTTCGATTAACCACGTGGAAACCACGCAACTCTCGTAGACGACAATTTTTCGCAACGGTCGAACGATTCTTCGCGTCGAAGAAATATTACGACTTAACATTCTGACTTAAAGCCGGTTTTACGCAACAACGTAATCCCTTTGATTCGGATTATTTTTATTCGTTAAAGGGACGGCGCTCGATCGTTGCCTCGATTAATTTCGATCTTTTTCGGACGGTCTTTTTCGGTCGTCTACCCATAGAGCTGGCAAATGGTTTTACGGGTGGAAAACAGCTTTAGCGCGATAGAAATTTCGTGTACGCGGCAACGCCTCTTTTTAAACGGACATAATCAGAGAACGGTAGTAGCATCGCTAATTACGTTAATTCTCCACTCCCGTTCGTTTGACTACCGGCGACAAGCGGCGTTGAACCGGCCGGTACAATACGCGTACAAAATGCAAAACAGACGTTCGTGTTCGTTAATCTTTTAAATCTGGTCGCGTTCGCCGGGATTTTTTCAACTGTTATACGATTAGCGTCGATGAGCGGAGCCGCATCGTTCCCCGCGTTCTCCATGCGTTCGAAAAATTAACGCGCTCTTTAAACTTGCCTCGTGAAGGCGGATCGCTGGTTTCTCCCATCTTTAACTCTTCTACGTTGCCGAACGTAGAAAGAAAGAACGAAGAAAACGATTCATTTTGGCGAGCAAGAGAAAGCGGAGAGAGCGGAGAAAGCGGAGAAAGCGGAGAAAGAGGAGGGTGAAGGTTAGAAAAACCGTAATAACTGATCGAAAAAGGGTAGAAAATAAGAGACGCGGTTGACTCGCTCGGTAGCTGAGATAGCGTTATCGCGATCGTCAACCAACCGGATAACGGGAACGGAGATACCGTTATCGGACATTCGCCTGCGAGCTCCGCTAATTTTAACCAACGTTGGAAATATCGCGCAACTTTCGAGCAGCGAGTTTATCTCGCGATCTTTCGGAAAGAGACACGGATACAGGATGTGATACGGCGTTGGAAGGAAAGGAGAACGAAGATGGAGGGAAACCAGCAGAGACTACGGGTTGGCTTGACCGAAGAAAAACAAAAGAGCCAGAGCCCAGGGCTGTTTTATCGTTTCACTTATCTACCTACTTTGTGGCTGCTAGGGGTTTTAGCGTCCTTTACGCTAGCACGTAACCCTAAAAATTACGATATAATCGTTGTACGATGGAAGTTGCTTAACGCGCAACGTGGATACCGATAATTAATTCTAACGCCAACGTCGCTACGCGAAGTACGCGAAGGCAAGCGGATATCGAATACCGAATATCCAGCATTTCCTTCGCGCGAAAGAAACAAACCTAGACAAAGATATATAAACCGGTTACCGCGTCCTCCACCATTTTTATCAATCGTGTTCTCGTTGAATTGTTTTCACGCCCGTTTAGAAACAACAACTATTACCAGCGAATTTCGATCCAATTTCCAGCTTTGCTTTCCGCTCATATCTCCGACGAAATTGCTCCATGCAGCTTTTCAATTCTCTTTTTTCTTTCTTCCTTTATTTTTTTTTTTTTTTTTTTTTTTTTTATTTTTTTCCTCCCTTTTTTATTACACCGCTTCATCGTTTGCACATACAGATAGCCGGTTGAAAACTTAATTTAAAACCGAGAAACGTTACAGTCGGCAAATTAATTTCATTACGTTGATCGATTTCGAGCCGAGAAAAGGTTTCCGATCGAACGAATCGAAGCGGAATCGTCCGCTTAACCAAGTGTAACTCCACTAGCCGCTAATACACGCGTATGCGGTTAATTAATAATCGGCCCGTTTACGCAGATTCGATGCTGTGCAGCCGCATTAATTGAAATTCGGTATCGTGCCCCGGTGTTATCGCGACGCTGCTCGATATCGTTGTTCGATCTGATTTCGGTTCGATTATCGGAACCACCTAAGGAATATTTAACGAACGAAATGAAAGCGTATCCGTTCGTTGAACGCTTCTGCCGTGTTCCCCATCGAAATTTCTGTAAAACGCAAAGCACATTTTTTATCAGGGCGCGCGATGTTTCGCTGAAACTATAGCACTGAACGCGTTAGGATGTTAGCGGGACCGCGTAAAGCGTTGGGAAATTTCCGCTTAAATCAACGATGCGGCGCGTGTAATAGCCGGAACGCGCGACTCGTTAAAGCAGAGATCCGACGAAAATGAAGAAATATTAAAATTTGTAATGGGGAGAAGGGCGCTTTATTCGAGTGGAACGCATCGCGCGATCAACGAACTGACGCAACGAAATAAAATGCCATTGTATTATTTCCATTGGAAGCTGATCGAAATTCGAGGGAAATAAAGCTTGGCTGCGATGCCACTCTACGTGACGCACCGTTTCCAAAGCACTCGCTACTCCGAGTAGGATTTCGCGACGCGTAAATTTTCGAGTCATTGATATCGCGCGAATTTCATCGATTCCAAAGGGAGCAAGATGCTGACTGAATAAACATTGAAAAAATGTCTAAAGCTTTTTCCCGATCAGTTGATATTTTTTCACATTCGCGTTTATTCGATCAGAGTATTTCGCTTTGCGAATCGATCGACCTCGAATTCCAACTTACGGTATAAATGGTACGATATAACTAGGATTCGAACGGTTTCCAATTCTGTCAATTTCTAATTTGCTCGATGATAAGATAAGAGGTATTGCGTTCGGTCGATCGACGTTGAACGTAGCGGCTGTCGTTTCTACGAAGGGAACGAACGAGGGATCGAAGGAGTTTAACGGATCAGAGAGACATTGTAAATTTGATTCAATTATGGTTTCGGTAACGAAGAAAGGCGATTTATGGCACTTTCGAGCCGTGTATACATACCGTTGGCGCACAGATTGTTCGTTGTCGCGCGAGACGAGCAAACAATCGCGATGATAATCGGACACGGCCGTTTTCCAGTCGAGGACCAGTGGAAAACGCGGTAATTGCTCCACGTTGAAGAGTCACGGCGAGAATCACGGGCTATAAACGAGACGTAAATTTGTAAGGAGATAGGAATCGTTAGTGGGGGCGAAACGTATGCGCGTCGCCAGCACGATAGAGCCTTGCAGGAGTTTGCCGGTCTGACGCGTGCATATCGCACGGCGTAACTACTTAGTAGATAAGCCAATGCTCCGCGGTGCGTCCCTCGTGTCGCACGGCCATTGCGTCGCATCCGTCTCTCGCGTGGATGATACTTTTCAGAATTTCCACTCGTCCGGAATACGGTCTCCCCGTTGGATTCGTTTCTTGCTCGAGCTTTCACTAACGCAGGCAACTCCTACGAAGAGGAAAAAGTAATCGGAACGACGGTAGAAAGACATTAAACAGACTTTTCTTTCTAGCGAGATCGTTTCGTTCGTCGTAGTTCGACAGGATAATACCTACGCGTGCAACGAAAAACAAGAGGAAAAGTAGAACGTTCTATTTCTTCTTTTCTTTTTTCTTTTTTTTTTTTCTTTTTTTCTCCACACCCGAGTGTATTTAATCCGAGATACGGCCTTCCAATATCGTAGATTAAAGGAAGCGCACGGCAACTTTCCCAATATCGCAAGCTCTTCTTTAAGACAGAAATAAAATCCACTGTAACCCGGTTACAGGCCATACGGCCGCTCGCTGTCAATTTCGTAGCGCAGCGTGTGCGTTTTCCTAGCGAGAACCGTTTTTCGTCGTATCGTTTAAATCGAGGGAGGGCCATAATCGCGTCGGTGCACGTTGCGTGTCCATTGTGCAGCGAGTAAAGGCGCCGGTTACTGTTGCGGCACGTGCGTGTCGGTGGCCGTATACCCGCAACTAGATAAGCCCCTATCTCGACAGGCCAATAACATTAGCCGTGCACCGAAACCGGGATACCCGAAGCACGCGGGAATATTTCAACATGGGGCCATTAACGTCTTGCCCTCGGCTGCTGCCGTTGCCGTTGCCGCTGCTCCTCTCTCTCTCTCTCTCTCTCTCTCTCTCTCTCTATCCTTCTCTTTATCCCTCGTTCGTTCGGTCTTTCGATTTTTTCCATCGTTTAAATCCGTTCAATTCGCTCGCCTCTTCAGTTTCGCGAATAATTCCTTGGCACGATCGTTCTTTCATTACCAACTTTGCTCTCTCTCTTTATTGCCGCTGAAAGAATAGCGTGTCGGTCTTTGAGAGCCGATAACGGCTAGCAGGCAGAATTTATGCAGTTGCCTTTTTCAACGGAATTTTCCCAAAGTCGTTTCGTGTCCTTTGAAAATTGTACGTTTCTCTCGCAGTCGAGTTCCGCTCCAAGTTAGACGAAGAAGAAACGTTAGAAATACGGTAACGCCGCAAGATAAAATTTAACGTTGGCGATTAATTCGGATCCGAAACAGCGGCAAATTGCCACGTTTCACGCACGCTTTAACCTCTCTCCGTTTCATTTCGAAATGCCGAGCGAGAATATTTGATACGCGGAACATCGTCGTTGTTACGTAAGAAGTCGGCTCGCAGCTGTTACTTTTACGCGAGTTTATCGCGGCAGTCGTTACGAGAGGGCCGATAAGACTGGCGAAATGACATCGAGCGGAACGTCGCACGACTTTGTCGGTCCGCGTCGTTATCTTTGCGTCAACGACGTGTACGAGTGTATGGTCTAGTTACGTCGTGGGCGGTACAACCGGCTGATAAATTCTCGCCCGTTGTGTTACCTTGACGTATCTAGAGTCTGCGTGCCGTGTAACAGTACGCGACAATTATGAGTGCGTAATTGGCGTCGTTGTCGCGCTCTTGGATGTCGTGTTTGAAAATTCGTCAACGTTATCCGCATTTCGCTATTTCATTCCGAAAACCGATCTACGAGTACTCGATCCGAGCGTCACAGCTTGCAGCTGGCAACTATAAAAAGCGTCTATCGTTCGACCGTTTCGAGTGTCGATCGGATCGAAGTAGCGAATGGTACTCGACAGTACCGGCAACAGGATGGCGTTTCGAAGGAATGAAAAATTCTAAGCGTAGACTGGCATCGCAAAATGCCGGATGATTTTCATCGCCTTGACATTCGCAAGAAGTTGGAATAGCCGGAGGCGAAGCCGTGATGCCGCGCGATCCGATCCGATCCGATGAATTCTGCCGAAACTGTACAAACCGATAGAGGGAAAGACCTGGTCGAGATAGGGCGTGTGGAATGGTCTGTGAACAAACTCGGCAACTCGGCAGAGGGACAGGGAGAGAGAGAGAGAGAGAGAGAGAGAGAGAGATCGGTGTTTGACCGATTAAACGAAAATCCGTGTAAAGGACGCGCGAAAGGAGCTTACAGAGCGTTTTCGTTTGTATCGGTAATGCGACGATATCCAGTCGACGATCCGCGAAAATCCCTGCCAGATTTGGAACGTAAATTTCCTTGGGACGATAGCACGAACCACACCGCGATCGACCCGTAGAATCGGGGGATTCGAGTCGTCGCGTTGTCGATATCTCGTCGCGGTGGATATCGCGGAAGCGGATGCAGAAGCGACGCGACACGATCGAGCGGTCGATTTCATTAAGACGGTCGGCCGCGATCGCGGCACCACGCCACAGACAGCGTCGCTTCGTTCGTTACTCGTTAGAGTTTCAACTTTTTCAATCGCGTTAAAACGTTTGCTCGTGGCCCGAGCACGAGGCGGCCAACTTTGTTCCTCGCGAGCGTGCTCGTTTGGGCGCGTCGTCGTCGGTGGGCGCGCGAGCGTCCGTTCCACGACGAGAGAGAAAAAAAAAGGAAGAAAGCTTCCGTGTTGACTCGTCCCGGTTGTTTTAACGACGTGGAATATCGCCGGCCGACGACGTCGTTACCAAGAACAACGACGAGCTTTCCAGGTTATCGAGAGAACCGAAAAACGAGGTACGCGCATTAAGCCGACTCACGCTTTGTTCCGGCCTCTCTCCGCCTTCGTTCGTTCGTTTGTTCGTCGTTTTCGTTCTTTTTGCGCGGACAACGAGATATTATTTGCACGAGCAGTTAATTATGTTCGAGCTGTATCGGCTTAATAACGCGACGAATAACGACACTTAATAGCGGCGGTAATAATCACGAACGAGTTACGGGTTTAAGCTGTTTGATAACGAGTGCTTCGACTGCCGCGTCTTCTTCGTTAACGGTTAGCCGAAGGTGGAAGAGGCTGAAACTAGCGTAAAACTGTTATTACCACTTATCACCTCGATAATTACTATCTGCACGGAGAAGCGGCTAATTTATTCGTGTACAGAATCTTTAATGTAATTAACCCTGTACCGATACGTTTCCTCTGCCTCCCGTCCCCCTTCCTTCCCTTTTCACTTGTCCACCGGAATCTTCGACGCGAATAATCCGCGAGAGGCCACTGTCAGATCGTAACACTGCCAAATTGTAAACACCTTCCTCGAAATTTCTATAAACCGTTCGTTTGGATATCAGCGCGTTCTCGGAAAACATCGAGCTCGTTGCAAAATCGACCCCGTCTTTATTTCCTTGGTAAACCAATTGTAACGCACGTTCTGATTTCTCCCGAAGAAAGTTTCGTTTTAAACACCGAGCGCGTACTTTAGTCGTAGAATCAACAGCAGAAAGATACACGAAACTCGTATAAAAGAGCGTTTGCACGATATACGGGGCACGTCTATCAAACACTTTCGAATCGAAGATTCTGCAGGGTTTCGAGAATCGCTAAACTCCGTGTCACCGAGGATCGAGCGTTCCGAGAATGGAACGTTCGAGAATCCAGCATCTCCGGGCTCAAACATTTCTGAACCGAGCGTCAGCGAATAAAACATTTCGGAATCGAACGTTTCCCAAATCGAATGTTCCCGAGTCAACGTTTCCGAATCGAACGTTGCCGGAAGCGACGGTGAATAGAAAAATGGGTTGGTAAACATACTGAAAAACGAAGGAGGAAAAAAATGTCTATTTATTTTGCTCGACAAAAAGGTTCTCCTCCGGCAATTGTCGATTCAGACGGCGGAAAGCTCGCTGAAACGTGGATCGAACCGTGTCAATTTCCACGAGATGCGAATCCCTTTTTCATCTTCGTTCTTATCCCCTCCGCTTCCTTCGTTCTCCCTTTTTCTATCTCGCGATACGTTAATCGCGATTAAGAGAGAACCGGGGCTCCGGTTACGCGAAAGCAAGTAGATCGCACGGTTGCTTTCCACGGAAACGGTGTTTCGCGTTTGTCGCAGGTCGGCGTGGCGCGGCTTCGCTTTGGCCGTATAGAGCTATCGATTTGCCTGCAGCCGGAGAAAAACGAACGAGGACCGGCGGCCCTTGTCAGATATCCCCGGAGATTGATTCGAAATTGCGCGTTCCTGTCGTCCACGCGGCCCGTTCTACAACCGATTAGTCCCATGGCTAATATGATGGATTCACGGCTGTCTAGTTAGCCTTAATTACTTTTTACTTTTTTTGCCACCGAACCAACTCGTCCTCCTGGAAAATTCGATTCCACGCATTATCGATCACACAACGTCGATAGATATATTTTCAACGCGTGCTGTCACAGTTTTACCGTGTGCGTTCGCTCCTTTCCCCCGTCGCCGGCGTCCTTTTCTTCCCTCCGATCCAACCGTTCCAAACGAAATATCGATCTTTCCGTTTTGAAAAAACACGCACTGCACTTCCTTTCTTCTCCTCTCTCTCTCTCTCTCTCTCTCTCGTTTCATTTTCCACTAGTCTACGAATACGAGTAACCGTGTATCTCGAAGCGAAACTCGTCGAAACTCGTCGATTCGAGCCGAATCGTTCCATCCTTTGTCGCGAAACTCGCCGTTATACCATTAAAAACCAGCCAATTTAATCGTATATCGTGGTTCGTTGATCATATTTGTTCGTTTATTTTTAGCGTTCGTCTTCTTATGTTTTCGAAACCATCCATCAACGACAGTCGGTTGCGCACCGTTCCTTTAACTCGTTGAATTTATTAACATTCACTCCCCACGATAGGATTATTTTACGGCTCGGCGTAATAATGAAATATTTAATGCGTAATATATGGCGATATTTAACAGGTCACCGTGATAATAATTCTTTGCTTCGATAATTATCATATTAATTAGTTTCATATTGCGAATCGAGCAACGGACCACGATATCACGTATATCCGAATTACCAACTAGAAAATCTGTCGTTCTATAATCGATGAACAGCTGTTTGTTCATTCGTTTAGGCAGCAAGCGCGAAGCAAACAAAGACGGAGAAAGCGGATCGGTCGTTTTGCAAGATGATGGTTTTACTTTACTGATGGGTTGACGAAGCGCGTTCGAAGCAAGAGAAAGGCGGAGACTGGAGCGCGAAGAGGAGGAGGAGGAGAAGGAAGGAAGGAAGGAAGGAAGGAAGGAAGGAAGGAAGGAAGGAAGGAAGAAGGAAGAGTCGGGAGGAACGAAGGTTCGCGTGGCCTCTCCTTATTACCCTATCGGTTAATCCTCTTATCGAGCAACGGGCGACTGCTTTCGCTCGCCTCCACCGACTTTAAACTAATCTAAAATGCAGAGAACAGTAAGGCGCGTCGGGGTAAGGTGTAGTAGAACGGGGGTGCGGCCGTTGATAGAGGTCAGCGCACCGCACCACCACAGTAATTGCCCCTATAACGAACCTTTTCATCCGGATGAATGGACGCGTGTATATTTCAGCTCCCACGACCTTTTGCTCTCTTTCCATCGTGTTTTTTCATTCGCGTGCGCCGCAAACACGACGACGAACCTCGTGTATCTGGTCTCGCTGGCCTCCGCCTTCGGCCCCGCCATCGACTTTCCGAAGAGAGCAGAGCGACTCGTCGTTCGAGATCCTCCTCGATCCGACGTTTCTAGATCCGGATCGACTAACATCCGCGTTTTTTTCGCCCGGGGAAATCCTTTTTCCTTCTCGACATCCAGGAGAGAAAAATTTCGAGATTAGCCCCGGGATAAGACGTTTAAGAATGTCTTTGATTATTACGGCCGCCTCCTTCCGTCTCTTTCTCCATCGCCGCCCGTGCAATCTTCGAAACCACTTCGAAGAAAGATCCCCTCGTCGCGTTTGAACAAACGACTCCCATTTTTTCCCTTCTTCCTCTCGCCGAATAACAATTATTCCTCGCGGTCCATCACCGGCCGAGCAGGCCGATTCCAGGATCATTCGAAGAGCAAAGTAAGAGGCGCCGTCGCTGCTCTTTACGACCCTCCCTTGCCCTCTCTACGGTCGACGTTTGTTCGAGGAGCGGGCTCTCGCGATCGATCGGTCCAACCGAGAAAATAACCGGCAAACCATCTTCGGCTCTGGCCTACCTTCCACCTTTCCGTTGTCCCGCTATCTAGCGGCGATCGGCCCTCGACGAATTTGCGTTAATCGTACTTTCTTCCAACGATTTTGTTTCACCTGCCCGAAACGCGTACTTGAATCGTTCCTCGCGAAGTCTAATTTCTCGAATGAAAGTAAACGGCACTTCTCGTCTTCCATCTTTGGTTAAATTCCGAGACGACCGTGTCTCCAAGCTTGGTATCGTCGACCGGAACTTTGTTCGATGAATTTTCTCCGGATCGACCGTTTCCTTCGCAGTTGGGAAACCTGTCCGTAAGACGTACGAGCCGCATATCGATGAGCATAGTCGACTATCGATATCTTCGGTCGACCCACGCTATCCTTAAGACTCGAGACATTCTCTCCAGCATCTTTTCCGACCATCTTATATCGCTATATCCTGTTCTTTGTCCTTTTGTACTTTCTTCTTGTCTCGTTACTCCTTCTACATATGTTACTTTCTTTTTCTCTTCCTTACGTACGTGTAACCCAACCTAACCATAACTCATACGTACTTACCGTCCTATTTTCCGTCTTCCGAGTTAATCTTTCTTCCGTTCCAAGGGTTTATCCCGTAAAAGTATAGAAATAAATAAATAAGCAAGTAAATAAATATCGGTTACCGGCGCTAATGTCGCTATCGTATCGTGCACGCGATTATACAATTTCGCGAGTATCCGTCAAACGGAAAATCCATTTTCACTTGGAAAGTCGAGACGGTAGCGCGAAGAGTGCACGACAAAACACGGAATCTTTGACGAATTACGCATTCATGAAGGCCGCACAAGTCGGCCAACTAGTTTGCAAGAATCTCGAACGATTCTAATGCATTTTCCTCTTCGGTATCTCGTCTTACTTCTTGCCCCCTTACTTCCTGCTCGCAACAACGATCTTTCGACTTTAATCTTGTCCGATTTACGCGCTCCTCGCGTTTCGCAACTTTCCCGACAATAACGCCCGTGGTATATTTATCTTGGTTTCGAGGACATTCAGCAGTGCCTCGAACGTTTCGACGATTTCTCGCGCGCACAAGGTCGTGGTGGCACGGCGAAGACGTAGATATATACCGCCCCAACGAACTTTCAGCGTAGCAGCTATAAAGGGCAGAAGGGCAGAATTTTTCTCGATTTTTTCCTTCCCCTTCTTTTTTCTTCTTTTTCTTTTTTTTTTTTTCTAGTTTGTTTGCCGCTTAATAAACTATACGGACGCGCGGCGCGCCGGTAAAAAGGGCAACGTACGAAGCCCGGCACACGATGATGCTTGAAAAAGCTGAATGCGAATTGCCAAGAACCTCCGTAACTTTCCGCCGCCCCTTCTGCCGGCTGACCGACCGACGGAGAGAGCGCGTAGAGCGGAACGCGCTTCTAATTTCCGCCGACTCGTTCTTGCCTGGCCTGATCCCCTTTCACCATGGAAATTGAAGCGATAAAACGGTCTGGTCCGCGTTTCCGCAGAGCCGCGCCGCACAGCGGCAATATCGTTGCGAATTCGCGAACCATCCTCTCGGCGTTTCGACGAAATTAATAAGCAGCGTTCAGCTTCGAGATCGTTATTCGAGCCACAAAGTCGCGCCAAATCGCTCTATCCCTGTCCTCTGGTCGTTCTGTCCGCGACGATACCGATGCAAGAGCATTTTTCTCACCGATGGCAGAGTGTCGCGTCTTCCAATTTAGAAAACGTTGCTGGTCTCTTGATACTCCGTTACAGCTTCCTGTAAACCGAAGCTAGGAAAAGTTGGAGCAGCGCTGACCTCCTCGATAAGCTTAAAGCCGAGATCCTTTGACGCGGCGTAACGCGTCGTGTCGCGTGTCGTCTCCGAGAGTAAAGACAAAGGCAAAGCGTACGGCAGTTTGCGGCAAAAATTAAAATACTTATCGCGCTAGTAAAATTTCGTTACTAAATGTCGCGATAAAATTCCGGTGATAACTCGGTTCCGCCGCGAGATATAATTTCCCGGTTTAGACGTATCGTTTACATAAAACAGACACCTTTGCTCCCAAGAGATAAATAATTAACAGTTTTACGCTTTCGAGAAAGCGTGGCGAGTCTCGGTCTCGCCGCCAGGAATACGTAACTCGAGAAACTTGCTCGCGACACCCTTAACGACCACCCTCTTGTAATGTTATTTCTCACTAATAGGTGTAATTAACGACCGACCCAATTTCCTTTCGCCAAGAAATCTCGTAAAAGTCAATCAACCCTACAACTTTCTGCTCCTTTCCCCAGGGTTTATCAGTCTGTATTTACGAGCTTTTTACTTACGCCAGCTGATAGATATCGCGTTGTTAATAACCGCCCTCGCGAATTCGTCGCTCTTTATAAGAATAAGAATATCTCGATATTCCGCAAATTACCTCCGCTTCCGACGGAGAAGAGAAAAAAGTCGCTTTTTCACAGTCTAAATTATTACGCTTTAATCCGTGAAAGTTTTCATCTCGAGATAATTCTCGACTACACGAACGCCGCTGCATCCCGAAATTCGCTTAATTTATTCCCCACACGATAGTTCTCGCGCGGCAAGTTTTCCATGCACGAAGGAAACTTTGCCGCCGGCGTAAACTCGCGATTGTACGTTGTCTGTGAGTTAGACAAATCGACGATACTACGCAAAATGAGCCGTGTCGCCGAAGAACAGACATCTAGCTACAATGCCCACCTAATTGTGCACGATCGAGCGAATTAATAACGAGATCTACCGCAGTAGTATACCCAGATCGTGTATCGCGCTAGCGATAGCAACCGCGATTCACACGTTCGTTGGAAAGCGCGATTGCTCGCAGTCCGTGTGAAAAACGAAACTGCGCCTGCCTACTACGGATTAATCGGATTTCAGGGTTGCTGCGGTGTTTGTTGCTCGATCTTGCAAACGATCGTAAACGTAAACGAGCATGGCGTAAAGCCGTTTTAAAGGACTGTGCGATATCGATTTGCGACTTATTTATTAAATATTTATCATATTGCTAACGAACGCTCTAACGTTATATACGCTTTCAACTTAGAGCTGTAGTATACGCTTAGTTAGTATACGCTAGTTAGAGCTGTATGTATGCCTTGAATGTCCGATGGAGTAGGAGCAGCGTAGTGGTTCGAGGTCCGAGCTATCGCCGCGAGTTCTAGGTATTTTCCATTTCGTCACGATTCGATCAAAACGTTGGATTTCAAAGAATCGAAGGACGTAAAATGTAACAGGTATCTGAAGAAACGAAGGAGAAAAAGGAAGAAAAAAAGAAGCAAGTGTTTTCGCTTGAAAGATTAATAGGCGCGCGATCATGGAAGTGACAAGCGTGCGGAACAGTTCTCCCCGTCGGACAGGCATAGGATAGAGAGATGGCACGACGAAACTGCATCTTGGCTCGCGCAACCGAGCGCAACGTTGTCGCGAATTATGATATAACCGCGATAACAGCGCGGTATACGGTGGGAGATGGAACCGGTCTTCTTACACGGTCCACGGACCACTTGGCGTTTCCTACTACGTCTACGGGTGTGTGTTTACGACAGACTCGAAAAGACTTTAGCACGCACCTTGCACGTAAATGCGACCGCGCGCCAAGCCGAGTACGTGCACCAGCAACTGTGCAACCGGGGCAAGTTTCACAATTGCAAGAAGATACACACCGTCGTCGTATCAACGACTCGATTATAGGCGCGCTCTAACATGGACCACGTTGAAAAAATTTCCAACGACCGCCGCCGTACCGTGTCGCAAACTCGGTACAACGTTTCGAATTTCTATATCCGCGCTTCCCCTTCTTCGAATACGGACGCGATGACGCGAGAATTGGCTTTCACTTGCAGCGATTAAAATCGCAACGGCATTAACAACGATCGAAACGGGTTCTAGTTGCCAGATCAGCTACCTGTAACCTACAGATTAGTTACACGGTCGAAATCGAAAAAGGAGCTACGTCCACGTATTTACGACGCGGGTCCATGTCACCGGGAGACGTAAACGATCGTGCTCGCTCCTCTAAGCAATGGTTGGAACGAAGCAGAGGTCGCGTAACCGATCAATTACTTCGTCCAGCGGTGATCCTATCGTTGCAATAGCGGTCCCCTAATTTCACATTTTAACCGCGCGAAATACCGAATCGAACCATAATCGAACCACAAATCCATTAGAAAGCTCGATAGTACTCATATTACGCGAATAGATTGGACATATTATACGAAGGTGTATTATCGTTTACGACCAAATGTGTTTCGATATTACGTTTCAAATGCGCAAACGAATATCATTTCGTCGATCCGTTTTTAATAACTCGGCTACATCGATAGTCCGATAAAAATATTCCCACGACTCGGAGATGCGATAGCACCCGAGTAATAAAGCTGTCGTCTCTAAAACAGTCGCCGTACGATCTACTTGACCGAAAACGAAACGACTGCCGGCCTCCTGTCGCGAACGAAAATCTTTTACGAGCACAGACTTCGCTGGGAATAAATGCCGCCTAGACGGTAGGGATCGAATCGGTAGATCGTCACGGGGGGGAAACGTCGATTCTCGGAAAAAAGAGGACACGGCGTAGCACAAAGAAGTTAACCAAATCAGCTTGGGAGGTTAACAACCAGGAACGTATCGAACTCGACGTGCACCGAATCGAAAGAATAGAACAAAACGGGACGAAAAGAGGAGAAAAACGCTTCTGAGTGGTGTGATCGGAGGCATGAAACGGTACGGAAAATAAAAATCGAAGAACCGCAGCCGCACGGGGAAGAATACTCTGTCGGGTTGTCCGACTAAAACGACAACGATCGATGGAAAAACTAACTCGATATACGGTGGCGATTCGCGATACAGAGAAAAATAGAGAGGTACGAGCAGAGGCGCGGAAACTCACGGTGAGAGGATGAGCGCGGAAGGACGAAACTGCTGGAAATAAAATGTCAGAACCGGTCCTGGTCGGGAATAATCGGTTACATAAAAATCAAACAGGGCGCGCGTCTAACGTTTCGCTGAATTTGTGGCCGGGACACGTGCTTGTGAATATCGACACGAAGAAAAGACCGTCGAAAGACAGTAAACGGCTGGACAAAAATTCTTCTTGTCTCGGACAAGGTATACAGCGAGGTATAACGTAACGCGGGGCGATCGGTGTGAAAAAAAATTCCAACTATTTTTCCTATACTATCTTTCCTCCGTTATTTTAACTATGGTTCTACAACGGTACTCTACCGCCACTATCTTATTATCTACTACGTTACGTTACCTACGTTACGTTAAGGGGCTTGGAAATATTCGCATCGGACGTTGCTGTTTCTTGCGCGCGAGCTGCATGAATGTTCGCGGTCTCGACGAAAGAACCCTTCGAAAGTTTCGTTCCGTTTGTCCTCGTAAAGTATTAGCGGGGAAATTGATAAAAAAAATCGATAAAAATGGGTAAACCGCGAAAGGAGAGTCCAGGCGATAAAGCGCATAATTCGATCTGACTAAAAGACAACGAGTGCGCGGATGCGATGTCGTTGAACTGGTCGAAGAGCCGCGCCAAGAGCCACCCTTCTCTCGTCTATTTGCCAGGGTGTTTTACAACCCTGGACAGATGTCGTTACTCGTGCGAGCTGCTGCCACCACGTCTAAGAAAGAGAAGGACGCCGTGGCGTAAGAAGGTAGGAAAGACGCGAGTTCTTTGCGTATTCTAGTAACGCGGTCAGATTTTCTCGTCTCGTATTCTTCTTCCGTATTATCCGGCCGCTGTTTTCAACGATTCGATTCTGCTATCGAATAACGGAAAAATTTCGTATTTACGAGACCGATGTAGATCCCGTCGATCGATCAAAGCCAGTGCTCGTTACTACGCGACGTCTTCGTTTTCCAGGAATCTGGAGAATATTCGCCAGCGACATCGGCAGCAGTCGCAGTTTACAAAGCTGCTCCTCATCCGTTTTCCGTCAACACAGTTGGATTTCAATAGTCTCGAGTGTCTTAATGGAGATGTTATTCAAAGTTTCTGGTCGGACAGCTTTGCCAGAGATCCCAGGGGAGCAAATCTTGCGACTACGTGTTCTCCATATCAGATTTCGTTCGTCGCTGCGCGAGACCGTTTACCAACCGCGATTGTTCGCAATTCAAGGAATCGTTCGACTAGGACTACTATCAGCCTAACGATACAGGGGCATTGGGATTCGACGAGCGGAAAAGATCAGCCGACCTAACGATGCAACAGCACCGTGAACACCGCGATACGCCGCGTGTATAACGGCCACTACGTTCCGTATGACGGGGCGGTCAAAATTTCTCCCGACTTAGTAGTCAGCTTTTCTTACGTACGCGACGTGAATTATTCGCGGAGCACGAAACAATTGTTACCGCGAACGTTTGTCTCGCACGCGGGGATCCATGTCCCCGGAGAGTTAGGTGGCGCACGGCGCTCTATAAAAATGTAGCTAACGGTGCAGGTTTCCCATATAACGCAGCTACCAACGTACCATCCACGATTAATGTTTCTCGCGCGATGCAACGCGCGTGCACGCTAAAACGTACGTACGGCCAACCAACTATTTCGGCAATTAAATTATTTAGGTCGACCGAATTCTTCCGCCCCATCTTCCGCGGCAAAATGGCCGCGACTTAAACGACTGTCACTTGCCAAGAGCGAAACGGATTCCTGATATTATTTATATACGCGTAATGTAACAGCAGACAAAGATAGTCTGGCGCGTGGTTGAAAAAGATAGTCGTAGAAAAAGTAGATGTAAATCGTGGCGGGACGAGCGGAAGGAACCGAGGGGAGCCGGAAAGTTATGATTTGTCCGTTCCACGGAAAACATAGCTCATACGCGGCCGACGTGTCGCACCGTTGGACAGGTGTCGTTATTCATAACGGTGAAACTTTCGAGGGGGAAGGTGTTTGCGTTCGAGCGGAAAAGATAGATAGCGGGCGACGGGAAAGGCCGTGACAAAAGAAGGGAATTCCCATTTGCCTCGCTCGGGGATTCCCGCTAGTTTCGCGCATAATATATTTGCGAAGACGAACACGCTCGGTCTACTCCGTTGCTGCCTGTCTACCAAAGGTCTCGTAACAGATCCCCCAATGCGACTCTAGTTTCCGCGAATGAACGTGACTCGCGCTCTGTGTATACGAATCGATGTCGAAGGATCCAATGATCGACGTAACGAATTCATCGACGTAACACGCACCTTGAATCTATAGATCTATGAAACGGATCGCATCGGCGCGATCACGCGGCGGCTTTAAAGCAACCGAAATCACTCGGACAAGTCGGCAAACATTGATCTTGGCGCAAGTTTGCTCGGTCGGGAGAAACGGAGGAACCGGAGGAACAGAAGGAACAAGAGGAATCGCGGGAGACCGGGGCAACGCCCCGTTTAAAAATCCTCGCTTTCTCCTTTAACTCGAACGATCCGCTAGCACCTTTTTGGACGAAGCGCGTTGAAATCCAAGACGAAGCTCGATCGACGATTACAGTCTTTGTTCGCGAGAATCGGTCGAAAGGCGTGTACTTTGGATCAAAGCAGGCGTTTACGGATCTTTGTTGCGGAGTTTGGCTTATGTTAATTCGATAGGAGGGAAGTTTGGCACCGGCGTGCGAGTTTCGGCGGGCAGCAGTTTCGTATTAAAACTTGGACGAAACCGGCCGGTCGGTCCGGAATGTCTTTGAACGAGCGTTAGTGGGTGGCACAGGCGCGGCAGAGAGAGAGAGAGTTTCGCGCGAGGCGTTCGACACTTTGCGGTGGCACGTTTAGAAACCGATGGTGTCCCGATTTTTGCCCCGCACACCCCGTGTCCCCGTCTGTTATCGAAGCTGGCTAGTCCGGCACAAAGAAGCGATATTGGAATTTTTATGTAACGCGGAACAGAGATATCGGGCTTCGTGGCGGAACAAACGGAAGCTTTCTTCTGCTGCATGCGAACCAAGATTCCCAATTCGATGAAATTTCCTTTTACCCGTGCCCGTCGGCTTTTATAAACAACGGGGCAAATACGAGTCGGATTCGCCGAACGAGTCTGCGCCTTAAAGGACCGTATTATTTTCCATCCTACGCAAACACGTCTCCTGCAACAAACGTCTACTTTTCTCCGCGCGGGAGGAGCGCTTACTTCTCTGACTGGCCGAATACACGTAGGGGAGACGCGAACGTTCGATCTCCGACACTTTTACGATTTCCGTTGGATCCCCGTCATCGTTCGTCCGATAGATATCGGCGAAATCTTCTTATAGATATAAAAAAAACATTTTTTAAAATCAACAACGAACGAAAGCGAGCGTCCCGTTTCGGATCCGGTTCTAATTCGTAGAATTATCCGTTAACGTTTAACTTGAACCGATTGGGGGAACGAACGTTCGAAAGAAAAATATTCGGGGGCCGAACAATTTGTGCCTTTTCGCGCTTCGTTTAACGCGAGGCAAAGTTGGCTTTCGTATACGATAATCGAAGGGTGCCGGTGCTCGTCGAAACTGGCGGATATTGCAAAGCCCGTCACGTACACGAGGATTAAGAAGCGTTTGCCGGAAGAATTTGCCTGGGAAAATTCTAGAAGAACGTCGAACCGGAACGTTCGTTTCGCAATCTCAACTATCCTTCCTGTATAATGTTTGAAAAATACAGGGACGAGTAGCGTCGGCGAAAGTGCATGAATAATTCAGTCGAATACTGGAAAAATAAGTAACAGCGTACCCCTAGGGGAGATGGTGCGCCGTTAAACAGCTTCGGTTCTCGGAATATCGGAGGAAAAAATATGTTGCTGCTGCGAGCTAGCCGCTTCGATGGACGAATAACGCGTTATTTAACGACAGACTGTTTGCAATAATTTGTGCTCCTTCGATATCGAACAATTGGTTAGAAATTAACGAAATAACGTAGCAGTTAAATAAAGAACGCGGACAGCCGAGAAGAAATCGCAGGCGGTCGGTCCATTTTTCTCTACTCACAGCAGCGTTTCCGCGTTTCTTTCCTTCGGTCGTTCCTCTCGGAGTTAGCGCTGTTTAGCGGCCGTTGTTTCTTTTCTTCGATCGACCGACATCGACCGCTGTGTCGCGGTTAGAAAAAAGGCGAGCCTCGTTTACTTCGCTCGTTCGTTCGTTCGTTTCTCCCTTTCGATCGCTGGCTCGCACGGAGAACCCACGGAACGAAGAGACCGAGGAATCCTAGACGAGCCGTTAATGCCGTTATCGACGAACCTGCCGGCAATTCGTCTTTGTTCGTTGCGTCGACGCGGCCACGTTCCCGCTCCGTTTTCCCTTGGCTGCAGTCACGCCGCGCCATCCTCTCCACCGTCCGCGTAATCTTTCTGCGTGCGCTTTAAGCACGCTGTCGACAGACCTGCCGACCTCCTCGCCGTTCGACGATTCGCTTATTTATTACCCGATCCCAGAGCAGCTTCCGCTGCTTCTCGTTGAAACGGCAGTAAATTTCGCAACGATGGAATTTACCGTCCAGTTCTTTTCGGTTCCATCGAAATATACGGAGCTAGCGCGCTTTCGAAACCGACAAAGAAACTCGCGGGTGGATCTCTCGTCGGTCTTTCGCTTCTCTGGAAAATTTACGGAACGCGTATAAATTTTCCAGCTAATTTCTCTTAAAACGTACAAAACGATTACGTTTGGAGGAAAGAAAGTGGAACTCTGGCTTGTTTCTTACTAAGCGTAGCAGACTTTATCGAACGAACGCGTAGTTTAGAATGCGAAGCACGTGGAAGGTTCCGCTATCCAACGACTTGACATCCCTCTGGTAATAAATGCCTCCGCCTTTCTATGCATTCTCTTCTCCTTGGCAACCAAATTACGTCGCATCTGGCAAATTTGTTGTAATCGCGTTAAATCACGTTTACTTTGTTCGATCGTCGATCCAGCTAACGAGACGATTCCGCGTTTATTTCGCTCCGAATGCGCATTATCTCGATCGACTGGAACAATTAATCAGTCGAATTATCGTTTAATTCGATTCGACGCGAATCGGATATTGCATTCCGGGACAGCGACACAGGTCAGAGCACCTCGTGTAAATATTCGATTCGCGACACATCGAGGTTTGCGCGAGCGCGTGTTCCATCTACCGGAAAGATAAAATTGACGCGACGAGACGCGACGAAATGCGACGTCTCAAAAGCTTCGTGATACGCTGTGCACGCCGATGGTTGCAAATCGATTCCGACCGATCGAAGGCGTGCACCCGCTAAATATCGATATCGATTTCCGTTTTCGGGCTAGAATCACTGTGCAGTGTTAGGGCAGGGAATAGTACGCGATTCGCGCAATTAGGCGAATAACGCGTGCTGCTTCCTTGCCGATACCGTCAGACGGAAAGCGAAGTTTACGCGTTTAAATCATAAAGTTGCTCGTAGACACTCGTCTACGCGTACATAAAGATCGTATCTATCGCTTGGTTCTTACAACGCGTATCTAAGCGTTTCGGAACGGCGAGCTCCTTAATTACAACACGGGACTGTCGGTTGTGCCGAGTTTCGCGATAGTACTCGTGCAAATGGGAAAACATTTACGTACATCGCGAATTATGTTAAGCTGCACGGAAACGAAGTCATAAAGGTTAACAGCGCGAAGGTAATCCTCGGTTAAATCATGCCGACCCATATTCCAAGTCCGTAAACTCGACTTTATAGGGCTGTACAAACAGTCGCTGGACAATCCGAATCGATCGTAAGTTTCTGGCCAGCGAATTTGCCTACCACGATAACGCGTGTGTTCGTTAACGACGTTGAAGCGCGTTCGCGGAGATCGTGGCGCGAGCCTCTCGTCGAAATTTTCTCGATCGCCTTTCATTGTCAGCAAGGGACAAACGCGTCGACGGTCGGCACGAGGCGAACTCGAGCGAAACTTTGGAGATTGCACGACGGAAGTTCGGCCCGACGAAAGGACATGGCGCGTTCCGAAGAAATTGAATTAAATCGCTGATTCCTTGATTTTGTCGCGCGACCTCGCCTCTTCGAATCTAATTAACGGAGCTCGGCCAAGCCGATGGGTTTAACGAACGCTCGATATTTGTCGTCGTTCCGACCTTCTCCTCCCCGCGTACTTTCCTCCCTCGTTTTCTCCTTTTTCGCTCGCTCTTGCTCCAGGAATAATCGATTTCGTCGAAGATTGGCCAGATCAATCGGGCTAGAGTAGTTAACGTCGAGCAAGAAGGGACAAGGATAATAAGCATACGATATAACAGGCAAGAAGCGGTATTGCCTCTTATATTCTTCTTAATCAAGAGATCCACTCGCGGCGAATTTATAAATCGAGCAATGCGACGAACGTTATCGCGGGCCGTGCAAGTCGATGGCATCTCGGAGAAGCGGCGAGAATCGTCGAGTGGGAAGAAGACGCGGCGTAGGAAAGCGTCGGTGATCGCGGATCCGTAGAGAGCAGAACGAGACGGTGACTCGCGGGCGTCGAACGGGCTGCGATTGAATTAAAGAAGGTTCCGGCCGTCTTCTTATTCCACGTCGTCTCACGATCTCGTCGTGCTCAGTTAATGTAGAAAACGTGCCGCGTTTGCTTCTCTTCGATCAACGACGATTCCACTTGTTTCATAGGCAAACCGATCCGTGTCCGAACTTGGCCCGATCGGGCAACCCACCGGTACCGCCTCTTTCCTCTTCGTTCGCTCTCGTTCCGTCTCCCTTTCCTACTTCCCTTCTTCTTGCCGTTCTTCATCCCCCCGGTCATTTTCTCTTGGCCGCTTCGACCGTCGAACGCGTATTCGCTTCTGTTGCTGCCTCTTTCCAAGCTATAGTCTCGATAATACATTTTCGATTGGTTAGTTGGCCGACTTAATCCATCGTAGTTCGATTAAAATATTAAAAACGATCGTTCGATCGCCAAGAAGCTTCGAAGGGGGTTGCTGGCTTTGCTCGTAAACCCTATCCCGTTGTCGCTATCGCCGCTATCGATATCTTCGGAAAAGTCGTACTCGACGTTCGAATTCGCACGATCGTGGACCTGCATCGATTATTATCTTACGAACGACGGGTCGATAACAAATGAAATTGATTTCGTGGAACGAAATCCACGACGAGATTCGCGCATACGTTGCTCGGCTTCGATATTCGATATTCGAAATACGAAAAACGGAACAAATACCGTCCGATTTTTATACGTTCTAGTTGCTCCCTCGACTAGCTCTCGATTCCGAATCTCTATTTTTTATGCGTCCTCGATGAGAACGCACATTTATCATAACCATCTGCGTTTGTCGATTCGTCACGTACTGATTACTTTGATTTTTCAACAATGCCCAGCCGATACTTTTCTGTTTTTCATAATGCTTTTTCAATTTTTCTCGATACGCAGAATTTTGTACGGTCAGCAACCTGTACACGCGTATTCCCCGTCGTGCATCCAATTTCTCGCAAACATTTTATTTCTCGTTTAAAGCGTTTCTATTATTCCCTAATTAAGGTTTCGGATTCACGATAGAAACAAAGTGTTACGCGTTTCTTCCGCAACTATTAATTTTGGCACGCGAAGCGCCACTAAATACTGCCACTTGCGCGAGAGCTTAATCAGGAATACCTTTCTCCGGCGATTTCTCGGAAAAATTCGCGGAACAGAGGAGAAAAGAGAGGAAAAAAACTCTCGGAGGTATTCTCCGCGGATTTAATTGGCGCGAAGATGCACGGTTGAAGCGCACGCCACCTTTCACCGCACGATTCTCCAACATTTTCAAAAGGAACTGCTGCACGCGTCGCGAATTCTTGCCAGTCCCTCGCGTGCACCAGCGACAGCCATCGATCACGCTTCTCACCCCGGTAAATAGCAACGCGAGATATTTTTACGCGCCGACGATCCCCGAATCTCTTAAGCCTCGATCGCGTTTAATCAACTTCATTGAACGAATATCGTGCGAAATTCTTGTGGAAACAGCCGGGATAGACAATGAAACAACCGTGTCGTACAATATACTCGCTTTTACGCCTCGGCCATTTCATTTCGATAGGGTGATTGCATAAAGTTAATTAATTTTGCTGTTATTTCCAAGCTCTTTCATCTGTATTTTCTTCGAATCTTTTTTTGCAAGTGTCTGTACCTGGCAACTACCTGCCATCGTAAATGCGTGTATTCTAACGAGCTCGCTCCATATATAAATAAACCACGTAAATAAATAAATAACATTGCTCGAACGAAATATTACGCAGTCGAATGGTTGCGTCTGAAAGATAACGAGCGGTTTTATTCGTTGATAGGTTTTAACGCTTCCGACCGAATATAGAATCTATCGTAATTCGAATAAACGTTGAATCCACGCCTATGGTAATGTAATTCACCTGAAAATATTGGCTCTGCAATCGGCCTTTGGAAGGAAAAAAACGCCTTTCCTCGTGGAACAACCTCGAACAACTTGCTGACGCAGCGCTGCTCGTCTGTGCAGGACCGACGAAATTTTCTGCAAACAATCTGGTTATTAGATCTACGACCGCCGACGAAATTCGTCGGTTTCGAAAGAATCCAATTTCACGGTAGGATTTCTTCATAAGCCTATCGATCGTCTGCGATCGCGGCTACCAAGTGATACCAAATACCGTGAAAATTAAGCTTAATTAGCTCGTAAACGACTGGTTGAGTTCGGCCTTTTAGAATTCAGAAGCTAATAACGCAAAATGGTTCATAATAATAAATAATAGCGTACAGCTGTTCGATCGGATAGTAAAAAGACGTACGAATTCGGAATTCTGCAAATATGATTTCAAACAGCAGGAAAAGGAAGAAAAAGAAAAAGAAAACGAGGCGTTCGAGTCAAAGAAAGCGTTCGTACGAGAGAAGTTTGACTCAAAGTTACTCTTGTCGTTCCATTTCGACCAAGAGAAAAAGTTAATTGTTCGGACCACTGAACCAGAATGAGAGACCAGGGGTTCGCGTAGCAACCGATCGAACTACGGCATATCTTTTCCCTCTAAATCTAATCTCCAAAGATCAACAACCCCCAAACTACGCGAACATTCGCCAACAAACCGGAAGATTATGTCTGGAACGACGGGGCGTTGCCCGCTTCAGTTACTACGGAAGAAGGTGAAAGCCGAAAGCTCGACCACCGTGTTCTCGAGCAGTCGCCGAAAAGCCTTCAGTTGCTAACACACACACACACACACACAAAAAAAAAAGGAGAAACAACAAGAAATAAGGAAGAGGAGAAAGAGAAAAGGAGAGAGTGGGAGCGCGTAGCGAAAAAATATATAAATACGGCAAGATCTCGCGGGGAAGAGGGAACGCATGGTGGAGAACCGCGCTCGAGTCTCGCTAGAAGCGTTCATTTTTGATGCCCATTATTTCCGTAATTAGTCTCGAGCGCGCGAGACTCTCCTTAAAGCCGTCGACGAAACGAGATCCAGATGCAGCCGAATGGAAAACTTGAAGCGAGGCTCGGTAGGTATGCTCGCGTACGCGAACCTGCAGCTGGGATAGAGGGTTGTATGCGAGAACGGGCGGCTGAAACCGGGGTAGGGTCGGTACACGTCGGCCAGGAAAATCTCTCGCAATCATGTATTTAAATGGAACGTAGCGGCCACTGGTTACCGCGTGCTTGGTTAAATAATCATATAAAAGTTGTGCCGCAGCTACGTTTTCGTGATTCGGCTTTGTGCCAGTTTCCAGCCGTTGCCTCTACCCCGGATGCAGCTAGATATTCTCTCTCTCTCTCTCTCTCTCTCTCTCTCGTGTACAATTCTTTTTCGGTCGGAGCGTTACCACGATACCCCAGTCGATGATCCCAGCAACACTTTTAGCGACGCAAAACGGACACTTCTAACGTATCGATCGATGTTTAAGAATCAGAGTTCGTATTCAGCCTCGGATTACCTCGTCATTTATTTATTATAAATGTTATCGAGGATATTGGCGCGATCGAGCGGAGACACTGTGAACGTATGAAGTGGAATATTTGCACGTTCATTTGGCAAACGATGGATGTACGTTGTTTCTCTTTCGATTTTCTCTTTGAATCTAGCAATATCGAGAGTTCTGGGAAAATTAGGAAATTATTTAGCCTTTTCATCTTCTACTTGGAGTTATTACCGATAGCTGATACTCGGCACAGCTGTAGATGACTTGCTCTCGGCGGAGCCATTTTTTCCCTTTATCGAAGCGGCAACCTCGTCCAAGAAATCAATCTCCGGAGAAGTCGCTGAAAATTTCATTCTCTCGTAACGTTCCACGCTTGAGCTCGCTATACAAATTTCATGGATCTGTCAGCGTGACTGCCTGCAGTTGCCGGTCCGATATCGAAGGCATCGTGTTATCCTATTACTCGAAAGCGTTTAGCTTCGTTGAATCAGTGTTTTAACATCGCGTTCGATTAAAAATGCAATCGAATCAACGAGGAAAAAGAAACGAGAGAAACGAGAAAAACACGAAGAAGCGTTTTGGTCGGAGAACGGGAAAAACAATATTATACGTTAGCGGGGAAGAGATTCGATGCGGCTTCCATGTCAGTTTAGAATGAAATCCCTCCACGGCTGAAACATTCATGGATATAGCGATCTCGCGGAGAACGGGCATTCTGCTCGGTCGGCGAATAGCGTATTTTCGTCGGCTCCATCCTGGCTCAGTCCCCTGATCCCCGTGGCTTTTTCAAAGCAGATTTTTCTCCGCTCGTCGGTGAAATGAAAATTTCGTTCGATCCGGCCGATGCAATTCCCTCGGCCGAAATTACTCGATTATCCGAGCCGCTTATTAGCTCGAGAGAAAGTAACGCTCCTTCGTTCTGCTGTCGTCGCGCCCCGCTATTCCCACGTTTGCCGCTCCGAGCGATGTCCGTGCGCCCACGCCACTGACAAAACCCTTTCGACGTCGGTGCTTAATTGAAAAAGTTGCCGGCCAACCCAACGAATCGACGCTCGCGATTAATCGGCCGAGATCCCTGTTCGTTTCCACCGGCCGACTATTTATTCGTCGGCTGCTACGCGACCTGACTTAATCCTCGCCACGGCACGAGCTTCAAATCCTAAGTAGACCCGTGACGCCTTCCCCCTTTTTTCTCTCCCTCTGTCGAAAGAGACTGTCCGATTTTTAGCCGAAATGAAACGAAACTCACTTGGAGACGTTGTTTCCCGTTTGTCGTACAACTCTGATTATAAAATACCTTTTTCAAGTAATTTCGACGGGTTGCGTGACCGTGAACATTCGAGAGTCTGCGTTTAAGTCTTCGGTCAGTTCGTATTTGAAACGAGTAAATTCGCAGAGATGCTCGTTACGAAAGTTTAAGCATCTGGATGCAACCGTTAATTAAAAAACGGAGGGACGTTGTTAACTCGCATCGCTTTACCTGCACAGTGGTTATGAGAGAATTTGTTCAGCGGAATACAACGAGTTAATTGCTACGGAGAGATGCTTATTGCATGAAAGGCGCAAAGAATAGAGCCCTGATAAATTTTATGCTCGTTGCCTACGGACCCGTACGCGTGTTCCGCGTGTTCGCCACAGTCTAACGTTTTGCATACGCTACCTCGCTACCGCGTAATCCAGTTGTTTGTTAGACAACGTAATGTACATTCTTTTCTCTTTCGCCGCTTTAGAAGAAATATGAAACGTCTGTGCAAGAAAAATACGAGCGCCACGACTACGTAACCCGCGTTGTAAACTTTGATTTTCCTTCCCTTTTTCAGTTAAAGAAGCACACGAGAAAGATGAGATTGAATTCCGCGCCTGTACGGTCTGTAAACGAACATCATAGACTTGGAAACGCTTAATTCCAGATATTATTTTCAATGAGTTCGTGAGCGGCCCCGACGATTTACAATCTCTTTAACGTACGACTCTCTTCCGGGAAGAGCATTCCGAAAGGCGAGTGCCGCTTACTATCGACAGAAATCATACCGCAATTTCCAGCGATTCCGACGTTGCGTGCTCGAGGATTTCGCTTTCGTTTCAAAAGTCATCCAGCCGGATGAATTCGATTCACTTGCCTTCTAACGTCGTACGAAACTCGAGATACGTTTCGTTGGCTATGCGTAAAAAACACGAGACGCGAGACGCGTCGCCGTGAATTATGTAAATCATAAAGCAACGTTTCTACGTATTCGCGCAACACAACCAGCAGTTTTCCTCCAGAAATTTATCTTCTCGCGATCGGAATATGCAGAAAGCTCCTTTCCTCGGATTTCTCAGCGTAACAAGGACAAAAAAGGGGCAATGATCCGGTGAACGAGTTAGTACCAGGTCGTCGAAGAAGAGTTCGTTGAAATCCGAGTGTCCAGTAACCGCCAGGTCGCGATGAATCCGGTGCTTTGGAATATTTAACGAAATATTTCAAATTGTCGATGCCTCGTTCCTGAACCTGAACGTAAATACCAAAAAAAATGCATAGCGCGAGCGATAAATAATGGATTCGACGATTTTGTCATGGAAAAATTTCCCAGAATTTCGATAAACAGAGACTCACAGTTTCCCGGCGCAAGAAAGGAACGTCCCATTCGCGTTCTCTCGGGCGAAACAAAAATCACTCGTCATCCGAAAAATCGTCCGCCTCGCTTTCAAACAGCTAATTATCCGGTTGCTTCGTTTCTTGCATCATATTCGAAACGAATAATCGAGCAACAAATCGCAGCGTCATTTTATCGGTAACCGAGGCTGAAGCACGGACGCGAACGTCGTCGTAACTCGACGGAGTGTTCTCGAGGCAGAGTCGGCCGGATAATTCCTTGCTTTCGGACCCGTTACGATCGGCCAACCGCACCGCGGAATTGTTTTTTCCTTCGGTTCACATCGCAGTTTATCGCGCGATAAAACGAGAGATCGACTCCCGTTTCCATCACCAGCTGCCGAGAACAAGCGAGTCCCATCGCTGAGTGCGAATGGACGATATCGCGGTGCCGCTTTACGACATTTCTCTAGAATAGAGAAACGTACGTTTGCCGTGTTTCTACCGGCAGACCGATCTGCAGACATTTTTACTCGGCGCGTGTATACTTTTTAGAGCCGCGAGCGAATTCTATCCTCGATGGATTAACCTAACGAGTTACAACGGTCACCGTGACCGTAAATTCCGGCCAAATAGTTTGTAATCTGTGCGTTTAACGACGCGATAGGATATATTTTCACGTTCGGCGAACGTTATATTTCGGCTGAAAGAATATCGTTGTAATAGGCGAGGAAAGATTAAAATCGTTGCCAATTTATTCGCGACTCGTCGAATTTCCACGACGTTCCCCTGGAGTTCATCGATTTGGGAGCAGGTGTCGCGCAAGCTGGTTGGTATGCGGCCGCGTTTTCATCGTCGACGTTATGCAAGCAGTGTGTACACGTCTGTCGCCGGTGTAAGCCCTTTCACGCGTAACATTCAACTCGAACGTTATCCCGAGCTGCATATTTTTCCTGGGCAAACTTTACGCGACGCCTCGTACGCGCACCTCGCCCCGCATTTTCACGCGAATTGCCGTGTTGTCGTTTCGCGTCAAAAATTTCCAGCTCTTCGCTCTTTCGAACCTGATCGCGATCTTACGCGCACGGAAACGCCGCCGATCGTCGAGCAAAAAACACCGTCGCTGACTTGGAAAGTCAAAACTCGCTGGACCACTTGCTTTTTCGCCATAGTGCGGAAAACCCGCGAGAGTAACGAACGGGATAATGCCGAGCAAAATGTTAACCCAACCTGCTTCTGTTTCCAAACCGTTCGAACGATTTATCGTACCATGAAGTTGCGACGTTCGATTACCGTTCGAAATAAATGTGATCTTCGGAGACGAACGACGTCTTTGCGCTTCAGCGACGCGACTTTCGATATCGATAACCTCGCACGATCGTTCGTTTATCGCGCTGCTAAAAGAAACTTACTTTCTCGCTAGATTCGTTCTTGCTCTTGGAAATTGATTTTTCTCTCAACCGTAGGTTAATAATAAAATCATCGTTTGTTCGCAGCAGTTTACCTAGATCCTACGGCGGCAGACTTTGGCGCGCGTTGCAGAAAGGCTCGTTAAGATCGACTGCCACACGGATAGTTAACAAAGTCTAAACTCTCGTGATACCAGTTAATTGAAGGGAGCACGGTAGTAGCTGCCGTAGCAGTAGGCTAGTACAGCGAAGTCACGAAGCGAAATGTTTCGCTGGCATGCGCGCTATCCTCGTGTAAACCGGCCGTTCGAACGCTGCTTTGAAACACCGAGCAGGCACGTTCGAGGATCAGCAACCTCACCGCTTCTCCGCCAAAATACCCGAATCATTCAGCTAAAGCACGCAATGTTCGCTCGACGGCTGAAATATTAAGGTGACGAGGGGATTTTTCAGCGGCAACTTCTTCTTCGGCAAGTCAGGTCTCCCGTCGTTTTTTTTCCCCCCCCAAAGTACCTGAATCATCGTATAGACTGGCAGCTTTTCGACTTCCGCCGGAAACTATGCCTGTCGTACACTTTGCACGCTGCTTTCTCGTCGTAACCGACGGATTAACCGCGATTCGACTTCCCAACAAATTGAAACGCCGTCTATGAATCGTCACGGTCCTCGCGAAAGAGCTCGTCGCATCCGAGAGGAGATCGCGTAAGCGAATCGTTGAACAGAGTCGCGTCTGTTTCGTCGCAGAAATTAACAGCCGAAAGCAATTAGCGTTTAGGAGGAAAGTCGCGCGGAAAGGTGTTCGTTTCAGTTCGGAACGCGTAGAGACGCGGCACCGCGAGTTTCCGCGAGTTCCGCGGCGAGGGTTCGTCTCGACGACGGAGTACATGGTTGGCGTGTTAAGAAGCGCGTCGCTGGCTGCCAGCTACTCAGCGAAATTAGAATCCGAGCGATACGATCGCTGAAATTTGCGGCTGTAGGTTCGGTCTCGCGAATTTACGCGGCCCGCAATCGAGATTCGTTAGCTTGAAACGAATGGCCTCGCACAAAGAGACCACGATGCGAAGAAAACGAGGTACCGGCGGGTTGCCGCTTCCGCGTTCCAGGCTACCTCGTCGCGCTCTGTTCTATGGAAATGGTTCTACAAACGCGTAATAAGAGAAACCGGTTGACGAGGGTACTCTACTCGTTACGTAACGTCTTGAATCTTGTCGCGATCGTATTTCACGTTACGTAACCCATCTCGCGGCAACGAACGAACGAACCGCTGTATACATTTACAGGGAAATATATTTTGAAAATGGAAGCGTGATTTAGGATGTCGAAGCTGCGATAGCTAGACTTGGTGGAATTTAGTCACCGACGACGATTCGATTCGGCGCTCACCGGATAGGACGTGCATAACGATAGGCTGGTGCGAAACGGCGCACGTGCCAAGCGTGCGCTAATACGACGTTCGTAAAAGAAACACACCTACACATTTGCATATGTATTCATTTGCGTAATGCACGCTCATACGCCGTTTTGTTCGTTTACACGCGTTACTTGCCATTTGCCGCGATGCTATCGAAAGGCTTTTCGAAAATAAGTAGAGTAGTAGCGTACAGTGTTGTAGTTGGTACGAGGATATTTTGCAAATAGTAACCGGTATAACTGGCACCGACAGGTTGCATTACGCAGATTGAGATGTGTTTTCCGAACATGCAGCGAGTTTGAAAATTATCGATATTCGGTAGTTCGGTCATACTCGATTCGAGAAATTCGAAAAATATAAAACCAATGATAATACGACAGAGATACGGTACTCGTCATGAAACCAATTTACCATGATAAGATGGAGCGTCCGACTATGCACGGAGTAAATCTACTTGGCCTTCTTTGTCGACCTTTGGACGAGCAGCTCTACCTATCTGCAAGCAGAGTATCGTTTTTCCATTCTACTTCTTCCATTTTACCGTCGCGTATATACGTACACACGTTTTACCATTCTGCTGTCTCTAGCGCCATAAAATTATCAGATGACATCGCGATCTACGCCTCTATGTTCTCCGTTCGCTCTCGATAGCGATAAGACGAGTGTAACGCGTTATACTCTGGTCGTTCGTAGTTTAATCGCCAACGGTCGGTTTCGCCAACTGGCGATTAATTTAGAATTACCATAATGCCGTCGTGTTCCATTTAGCGGAGAGCGGAAGCACGGCGTCAAAGCAAGTTCGAAACGCGTTCTCCGCAAATGGGGCGCCGGCTTTCGACCACGCCACAGACTTCCTTCGTTGCAAAATTGATTCGTGGATGCGCACAAAGAGAGCGGTTCGTTCGAGATACGATTCGCCGGCGGAAGTTGGCGAGAGCGGTCGACGCAGCGGCACGGCGGGACGGCGGCGCGGTGGCGCGGCGAGTCGGGCGCGAGATGAAAACGACTTCCGGCTGCTGTAACGCGCACCCTCCAAAACGCGCCGGAAAACTTCTCTCGCCCTGTTCCCCGCGAGAACCAGCATCTCTTTCTATCCGAAGCATCCTCGACCGCCGGTCGTTTCGACAACTTCGCGACTGTCTCGCCCTTCTTTTCGCCGTAGACAAGCGTGTCTACCTGTACGGGAGCGGAACCGGAAGCTGCCCGTAGAACGTTAGATTTTAGGCTCGGTACGTCCTGTAAACGACGCGGGATCGGTCCAGCTTCAAGGAGATTAGTACAACTTGAACGTTCTTGAGAATTGGGATTGCGCATAGCAATTGGCTATCCAGACGTACACCTGGTATCTTCGATTTGGTTATTTACGGGCAGGAGGGCTCGTTCTAATTAGTACTCTTAGGGAGGACTCCGAGTCGCATCTTGTTTCGCAATAACGATCGATACGAATTGGCTCCGATGGGACGCGAAACTTCAAACGGGCCCTGCTTCGGCATCGCAAGCCAACTTTGTCCAACTTGCATGAAAATTCTCTCCGAATATACTCCGAATATACTCCGAAAATACTCCGAAAATACTCCGAAGACGCTTCGCATCGATCCCTTTACCTCGGTCGAGTGTCGTCTACGATACGTACGTTACAGCAACTTTTTTAAACACGCGAGATTGGAAAACCTCGTAACAAGGTGTTCGACCGCGCTAAAACGTCGTTAATCTTATCGTTAACCTGTTACTCCGACTCTCTTGAACGGCAACACGCGCGTCGTTTTGATTCTAAAATTACCGATCGTTCGCGTTCCTCGTTCGATCGCGTCAACATTAATTCCGTTGTAACGATTCTGCTGAAATAGCGTCCATTTAATTACCGCGAAGAGCCCCCGTGTCTGCAGCAACTCGATTAAGAAAATCAAACGCTCGTTACCGTCCTCCACGGGGCATTAAGAAAAGGCAAAGAAGCGAGGATACGTTAGGAGAAGCTGCGGCCAAGCTGTTCGCTCCAGTGGTTATTTATATACCGCCACGGAGGTGTAATTGTGGCGAGCGTGGATACGTCGTTCGTAGAGACAATCGGCCACCGATCGCTGTAAAACGGCGAAACTTAACCGCGAGCAAGTACATCGTGGCCGATAAAGCAGACACCGTTGAAAAAATTGGAGCGTCGACATAGTTTCGGGCGAATAAACGGCCACCGTAACTCATCGACTTTTCGAGCTTTTTGGCTTCTGGCCGGCAGGTCAACGTCTGGCTGCTCGTTTCGGGTGTAGGTTGTCGCGCTACCGCGATACCTTTGCCCGCTCGACCGTGCTTCCCATCTTCTCTGTCTCACGATCCCTCCTAGACTCGGCTAGGCATCCCTCGACCGACAACCATCGACTCTCCGCCAACGTAAAAATTAGTTTACGGATGCGCAACTCTGGAAATTGGGTTTCTTGATCGCGGCGGGTCACTCCGGGCTGAGGTTCACCGAACCCGAATTTCCACTACGATAGACTTTCGAGACGACTCTCGTCCAAACTTGACGTTGCATCGCGATCTTTGGTTAAATCGTTGCCAAGCGACAATACGAACGAAGAAGTATCAAAGGACCGAGTACAAGCACGATACCAAGAGATTGCCACCTCTGCCGCGATGCATCGTGCGAACAGGTATATCGTGGTTGTTCCCGATGCTATTATATTTAAAAGAATCGGTCGGAAGCGTTCGATCGGGAGGCGGCGCGACGCCGCTTTTGTCTCGGCAGTCGTAAAGTCGAAGGCTCTCAGCCAGTCTGGTTCGTTGGGCCGACACAAAGAGCGCGCACAAACAGCAAGAAAAAGAGATAGAAGAAACGTCCGTGATCGAAGGATGGCCTGCGGAATAGCGCGTCGCGTGGCATTTGTCGCGCGCGTTACCATACGCCGGCGCGGCCTGCCATGCTGGAGAACGAGCGCGCTGCCGCGCCGGGAGGGGCGCCGACAAGCGCAAGATGAAAAAGGCAAAACCGAGGAGACGCCGTGTCGCCGTTGCGACCAGTTGGCGGCCGATGCTCGT